>NC_053027.1:98293751-98497852 GCF_003073215.2 Triticum urartu | reverse complement strand
GTTTTCTCTAGGAACATATCATAAATAAAATGGGGAAGCTATACGCGAGCAATTGATCTACAACATAGATATGCAAATACTATCGGGACTAAGTTCATGATAAATTTAAGTTCAATTAATCATATTACTTAAGAACTCCCACTTAGATAGACATCCCTCTAATCATCTAAGTGATCATGTGATCCATATCAACTAAACCATGTCTGATCATCACGTGAGATGGAGTAGTTTTCAATGGTGAACATCAGTATGTTGATCATATCTACTATATGATTCACGCTTGACCTTTTGGTCTAAGTGTTCCGAGGCCATATCTGCATATGCTAGGCTCGTCAAGTTTAACCCGAGTATTCTGCTTGTGCAAAACTGGCTTGCACCTGTTGTATGTGAACGTAGAGCTTATCACACCCGATCATCACGTAGTGTCTCGGCACGACGAACTGTAGCAACAGTGCATACTCAGGGAGAACACTTATACCTTAAAATTTAGTGAGAGATCATCTTATAATGCTACCACCGAACTAAGAAAAATAAGATGCATAAAGGATAAACATCACATGCAATCAAAATATGTGACATGATATGGCCATCATCATCTTGTGCCTTTGATCTCCATCTCCAAAGTACCGTCATGATCTCCATCGTCACTAGCATGACACCATGATCTCCATAATCTTGATCTTTAACAATGTGTCGTCACATGGTCGTCTTGCCAACTATTGCTTTTGCAACTATTGCTATCGCATAGTGATAAAGTAAAGCAATTACATGGCACTTGCATCTTATGCAATAATGAGACAACCATAAGGCTCCTGCCAGTTGCCGATAACTTCAACAAAACATGATCATCTCATAAAATAAGTTATATCTCATCATGTCTTGACCATATCACATCACAACATGTCCTGCAAAAACAAGTTAGACGTCCTCTACTTTGTTGTTGCAAGTTTTACGTGGCTGCTACAGGCTTCTAGCAAGAACCGTTCTTACCTACGCATCAAAAACCACAACGTAGTATAGTGATTGCTTTTTGATCTTCAAAAAGAGCCCTGTTCATTGAAACCGATTCAACTAAAGTTGGAGAAACAGACACCCACTAGCCACCTGTGTGCTAAGCACGTCGGTAGAACGGGTCTCGCGTAAGCGTACGCGTAATGTCGGTCTGAGCCGCTTCATCCAACAATACCACCGAATCAAGAATCAACTAGTGATGGAAAGCAATACGTATATACCCACGCCCACAACTCCTTTGTGTTCTACTCGTGCATAAAACATCTACACATAGACCTAGTTCTGATGCCACTATTGGGGAACGCGGTAATTTCAAAAAAAATCCTACGCACACGCAAGATCTATCATGGTGATGCATAGCTACGAGAGGGAAGAGTGTTGTCCACGTACCCTCGTAGACCGTAAGGGGAAGTGCTATGACAACGCGGTTTATGTAGTCGTACGTCTTCACGATCCGATCAATCCTAGTACCGAAAGTATGGCACCTCCGCGATCTACACACGTTTAGCTCGGTGACATCCCACGAACTCTTGATCCATCTGAGTGTCAAGGGAGAGCTTCGTCAGCATGATGGCTTCATGACGGTGATGATGAAGCTACCGGAACAGGGCTTTGCCTAAGCACCTCTATGATATGACCGAGGCGGATTATGGTGGAGGGGGGCACCGCACACGGCTAAGACAATTGTCAACTTGTGTGTATATGGGGTGCCCCCCTCCCTCATATATAAAGGAGTGGAGGAGGGGGAGCGCCGGCCCTCTATGGCACGCCCTGGAGGAGTCCTACTCCCACCGGGAGTAGGATCCCCCCTTCCCTAGTTGGAGTAGGAGAGGAAGGAAGGGGAGGAATGAGGAAGGAAAGGGGGGCGGCCCCCCACCCAATTCGGATTGGGCTTGGGGGGCGTGCCCCCACCTAGGCTTCCTTCTCCTCTCTCCCACTATGGCCCAATAAGGCCCATTACCTCCCGTGGGGTTCCGATAACCTCCCGGTACTCCGGTAAATGCCCGAACTCACCCGGAACCATTCCAATGTCCAAACATAGTCATCCAATATATCTATCGTTACATCTTGACCATTTTGAGACTCCTCGTCATGCCCGTGATCACATCCGGGACTCCGAACAACCTTCGGTACATCAAAACACATAAACTCATAATACCGATCGTCACCGAACTTTAAGTGTGCAGACCCTACGGGTTCGAGAACAATGTAGACATGACCGAGACATGTCTCCAGTCAATAACCAATAGTGGAACCTGGATGCTCATATTGGCTCCCACATATTCTACGAAGATCTTTATCGGTCAAACCGCATAACAGCATATGTTGTTCCCTTTGTCATCGGTATGTTACTTGCCTGAGATTCGATCGTCGGTATCTCAATACCTAGTTCAATATCGTTACCGGCAAGTCTCTTTACTCGTTCCGTAATGCAACATCCCGCAACTAACTCATTAGTCACAATGCTTGCAAGGCTTATAGTGATGTGCATTACCGAGGGGGCCCAGAGATACCTCTCCGACAATCGGAGTGACAAATCCTAATCTCGATCTATGCCAACTCAACAAAACACCATCGGAGACACCTGTAGAGCATCTTTATAATTACCCAGATACGTTGTGACGTTTGATAGCACACTAAGTGTTCCTCTGGTATTCAGGAGTTGCATAATCTCATAGTCATAGGAACATGTATAAGTTATGGAGAAAGCAATAGCAATGAACTAAACGATCATAGTGCTAAGCTAACGGATGGGTCAAGTCAATCACATCATTCTCTAATGATGTGATCCCATTCATCAAATGACAACTCATGTCTATGGCTAGGAAACTTAACCTTCTTTGATTAACGAGCTAGTCAAGTAGAGGCATACTAGTGACACTCTGTTTGTCTATGTATTCACACATGTATCAAGTTTCTGGTTAATACAATTCTAGCATGAATAATAAACATTTATCATGATATAAGGAAGTATAAATAACAACTTTATTATTGCCTCTAGGGCATATTTCCTTCAGTGACACAATAAGAACGATGGCATGATGTAGACAAGATCTATCTATGTAGAGATAGACCCCATCGTTTTATCCTTAGTAGCAACGATACATACGTGTCGGTCCCCTTTCTGTCGCTGGGATTAAGCACCGTAAGATCGAACCCAGTACAAAGCACCTCTTCCCATTGCAAGATAAATAGATCAAGTTGGCCAAACAAAACCCAAATATCGGAGAAGAAATACGAGGCTATAAGATATCATGCATAAAAGAGATCAAAGAAACTCAAATACTTTCATGGATATAAAAACATAGATCTGATCATAAACTCAAAGTTCATCGATCCCAACAAACACACCGCAAAAGAGTTACATCATATGGATCTCCAAGAGACCATTGTATTGAGAATCAAGAGAGAGAGATGAAGCCATCTAGCTACTAACTACGGACCCGAAGGTCTACAAAGAACTACTCACGCATCATCGGAGAGGCACCAATGGAGGTGGTGAACCCCATCCGAGATGGTGTCTAGATTTGATCTGTTGGTTCTGGGCTCTGTGGCGGCTGGATCAATATTTCGTCAACTCCCCAAGGGTTTTGGGAATATTGGGGTATTTATAGAGCAAAGAGGCGGTCCAGGGGGCACCCGAGGTGGGCACAACCCACCAGGCGCGCCTGGGCCTCCTTGCATGCCTTAGTGGGTTGTTCCTCCCTTGGGGCACCCCCAGGCTTAGCCAGGGCCCGTTGTGTTCCTTCTGGCCCATAAAAAAGTTCTCCGTAAAGTTTTGTGGCATTTGGACTCCGTTTGATATTGATTTTCTATGATGTAAAAAAACATGGAAAAAACAGCAACTGGCACTTGGCACTATGTCAATAGGTTAGTACCAAAAAATGATATAAAATGACTATAAAATGATTATAAAAACATCCAAGATTGATAATATAACAGCATGGAACAATCAAAAATTATAGATACGTTGGAGACATATCAGTCGTCGCATCGACGAGCATGGTACCGGGATGGAAGACATGGTGCAAAACTTTGATGATGCTCGGGACTCGGACGATGAGATGGAGGAATCTGCAAAGGCCTTCAATGAAATGTTAGAGTCTTCAAAATTATCTCTCCACGAGCACAATAAGCTTTGTCAGCTGGATGCTATCTCACAAGTAATGGCTCTGAAGGCTCAATTCAACGTGGGCAGAGAATTCTACGACGTGATGATGACAGTATTTGGATGTTTTCTACCCAAAGGCCATGTGCTACCTGCAAACCTGTACCAGTCAGACAAAATCCTCCGTGCTCTTAAGATGCCCTATGAGAAGATACATGCATGTGAGAAAGGGTGTGCCTTATTTAGGCTTCAGTATGTGTACTTGAACTATTGTCCCATTTGCAAGTCATCCAGGTATGTTCTGGTAGACAACGGTATGGGTGAGAAGACGCAGACCAAAATCCCCGTTAATGTTCTTCGGTATATGCCAATCCTACCAAGACTTCAATGTCTTTCCATGGTCGAAGAGGCGACAGACAGATGACATGGCACAAAACAAGCAAAAGAACCCAACTAGATGCAGATGGGAAGTTGATGATGGTGCACACATTGGATGGTGAAGCGTGGAAGCGCTTCGATGCATTATATGCGGAAAAAGCGGCAGATCCAAGGCATCCGCGAGTCACCATCAGCACGGATGGGTTCAGTGTCTTTGGTCTGATGGCAGCCCAATACAGTTGTTGGCCTATATTTGTCATTCCACTCAATCTCCCCCAAGATAGATTATGCAAAGAAAGAACATTTTTCTGACATTGATAATACCAGGGCCCAACTATCCGGGGAAGAATATGAATGTATACATGCAGCCGCTTAAGGATGAATTGCAAGAAGCTTGGGATAATGGGTTCAAGACATACGATGCCTTTAGCAAACAGAACTTCATAATGCATGTCTGGTACATGTACTCGACACATGACTTGTCAGCATATGCACTATTCCACTACAAAAAAAAGACACATCCGTGACATTTTGGGCCAAACGAAATTTTTTTCTGTCATACATATGACACTTCTATGACGATAATTGTGACAAAACCTGGTATCATCATACATGTGGTGGGCTCCTACTTCTATGACAAAAAATGGGCTTTTTGTCCTGGGTGGGCCGGAGACGCAGCTGCATGACATTCTTTGGGCTGTCCATGACAGAAAAACCGTGGTAGAAGCGAGGGGGAGGAAAATTTCAGGGAGTTCCCGGTTACGGTGGGAGGTCGGGGCCCGAGCGATGCGCGTTTATCTCGTACCCGTACGCGCGTGTGTGCGAGGCGTTGGCTCTAACTGAACCCAAGCGAGACGTTGGGCTCTAACTGAACCCGAGCGATTGCACTGCAGGCTACGCGTTACTGAACCCGAGCGATCGATCGATGGCTGTTAACTGAACCCGATCGAGCGATTCCTTCGCTACTGCTGCTAACTGAAGCCGATCGATGGGATGAACAGTGAGCGTTGCGGTGGGTTTGGATGAACAGTGAGTAGTGGCGTTGCCTCTAGATGAACAGGACCCCATGGTGTGGTGGAGGGCTAGATGAACAGAAGACGGTTGAGGGGTGCCCGTGGAGGGGTGGATGAACAGGACCCCGTGGTGTGGAGGGCTGGATGAACAGTAGACGGTGGAGGAGTGCCCGTGGAGGGGTGGTCGAACAGGACCCCGTGGTGTGGAGGGGTGGTTGAACAGTAGACGGTGGGGGGTGGTTGAACAGTAGCGGGTGGATTAGCGCGCGGTGGAGGCTGGATGAACAGGAGCCCGTGGATGAACAGTCGCAGGTGGAGGCTGGAGGAGGTCGACGGTGGATGAACAGTAGCTCGTGGAGGCTGGAGGGGGTCGACGGTGGAGATGAACAGTATCCCGTGGAGTCCTGTTTTGCGGTACGCCACACTCCTCCCGATGAACAGGACCCCCGTTTTGACCGTAGCGCTCCAACACAAGTCCGTTTCGTCCGTTTTGCGGTATGCCACACCCCTCCCGATCAACAGGACCCCCGTTTCGATCGTAGGAGGTCCGTTTCCTCCGTTTTGTGGTACGCCAGACCCCTCCCTATGAACAAGATCCCGTTTCGAACGTGGCCGGTCGAACACAAGGCTGTTTCCTTCGTTCTGCGGTATGCCAAGCCTCGTTTCCATCGCCTGTTCCGTCCAAGCCCTCCCGATGAAAACGACGCATTCCGTTGCCTCCCCATGAACACGACGCATCCCGTTGCCTCTCCATGAACACGACGACGACGATGTTTCTCTGTTCCAACCCAGCCATGTACACGAGCCGTCGCCGTACGTATGCACGAGTAGGCGTTCGAGACCCCGCCCGTATGTACACATACATGGCCGTATTTTCTTTCTTGCACCCTGGCCGTTGTACGTACGTGTAAATGGTACGTGCGCGCCTCTACTACGACACGTGCGCGCCTCTACATCGACCAGTATGTACGTACACGTTCGCGACCAGAATGACAACGCTACGTACGCTTCGACCAGGTGGGTCCCGACTGTCAGGCACTTCCTTGCCTGCGAAGATGTAGCTGGTCAGTCCCAGCAGTCAGGGGGCGAATCATATTTTTTGCCCGAACACACTTCCTTGCGTGTAAAGATGTAGCTGGTGGGTCCCAGCAGTCAGGGGGAATCGTTTTTTTTCGCAAAATACGGTGGCCCGTCCGGTGGGTCCCGCTGTCAGGTGGAGGAATAATTATTTTGCACGTAATAAGGAGGCACTTCCTTGTTGCGGCCGTGGACCTAGCTGTCAGCCTCTCCACGTACAGTCCAAGTCCGATGGAAGCCATTCCTTGACCATGTTGACCACGCCGCGCCGAGAGCACCAGGGCGGTGGACGACGGCGAGGCCTAGGAAGGTGACGACGCGGAGCCGGGGAAGACGCGGCAGTGGATGCCCACGCGTAGAGGAGTACGAGGGTTCACTGGTTCGCTGCAGTGTGAGGCTGCCGTCGCCACAGAATAACAAGGGTGTGGGTGAGTAGAGGAATGGCCTGGCCAGCGGTGGGAGTAGTAGGGGCGGTGAGGCCTCCGCCGCATCGCAGCCGGCCACGGGAGGCAGGAGCACGAGGCACGACCGGCACTGGTTTGGGCGGCTGGAGCAAGAAGACCAGAGGTTGAAGAAGCACTACGGCCGTTGGATGGACATCGTACAGTCACTGGAGCTAGAATCGTGCATATTGACTAAGTTGACAAAGCCCTCTGTCCCCGTCAACTTAGTAGGCCCACAAGTCATCCTCCCACCAAGGTGGGTCCCAGCTAGCAGGTGGGTATTCATTTTTTTGAGCGTAATAAGGACGCACTTCCTTGCGTGCGAAGATATAGCTGGTGGGTCCAAGCTATCAGCGACGGTAACATTTTTTTCGCGAAATACAGAGGCCCTTTCGATGGGTCCCTATTGTTAGGTGGAGGAATCATTATTTTGCGCGTAATAAGGAGGCATTTCCTTGCGTGCGGCCGTCGACCCAGCTGTCGGCCTCTCCACGTACAGTCCACTTTAGATGCATGTCGGTCGTTGACCACGTTGACCAGGCCGCGCCGAGAGCACCAGGGCGGTGGACGACGGCGAGGCCTAGGAAGGGAACAACATGGAGGCAGGGAAGACTCGGTAGTTGTTTCCCACGCGGAGGGGAGTACGACTGTACGAGGGTTTACTGGTTCGTCTGCCATCGCCAGAGAATAACAGCAGGTGTGGGTGAGTAGAGGGATGGCTAGGCCAGCGATGGGAGTACGGTGGGGCGGTGAGACCTGTGCGGCAGCAGAGCTGGCCGCGGGGAGGAGGGAGCAGGCAGTGCCGCCGATGCCTATTTGAGCGGCTGGAGCAGGAAGAGCAGAGATTGAAGAAGCACGACGGCCGTTGGACGGCCATCCAACAGTCACTGCTTGTGCGTCAACCTTTTTTTAGGAAAGCCTCAAATCTGTGGAAAACAGCATACAACCCATTTTCTAATTCTTAAGATTTTTTTTGGAGCCCATATTCTTTTTGTTAGCATTACAGCCCATATTGTGGCCACGGTTAAAAAATTATATGAAATTTTGCATATTTCGGTGCGGTCCAAACTGTTTTTAATCCCGAAATTTCGACTCACATTCAAACTGATTTTAAAAATAAATGTATATCAATATAAAATCCAACAAATTCTCCACGCATAAAAATTAATGTAATTTAAAATCTCGAAATGGAAAAAAAAGATATTTGAAACTAATTGCCGGTTTGATGTGTTTTAAAAATGTACAGCCCATTTCTCCTTACTGATGGGCCATTTTCTCGGCTAGCCGAATGAAAGCTCTCCTCGTATTGAAAGATTTGCAGCCCAACAGGCGTGACAAAGTAACTTACTTGGCAAATCACAAAAAAACTGGGCTGTGGCCGTGGACCCAGCTGTCAGTCCATTTGTTTTTTTAGTCCATTTGGTGGGCTGGGTGAAACAATGATGTAGCATCTATGCAGCCCATTTAAATCCCATTTGCATTTTTCTCGAAAGCCGCGGACTTGCTGGGCTGGGTGAAAATATCATGTTGGGCTAGACGGAGAAATGTTATAAAAACATAAACACATGATTGCACGTCAGTAAAATCTTTGCAAGCTTATGTACGCAATCACTAGGAGTTAACTTGCCAAGTTATATATAAACAATTATTATTATTATTTTGTAAGAACTTTCAACTTACGAAATAAAATATCATTTTAATTTGATGAGTTAATAGTACGTGGGGTATTATTATTTTTTAGGCTAGACGTGGGACAGTTGAGTTGGTTCTAGGGAAAAGTACTGGGAGAAAACTCAGTTTACATCGAAAAAGAAAGTGGGAGAAAATTCGGAGACCTGCTGGGTCCACCTGAGGAGGGGAATATGTTGGGAGGAAGGAGATTCAAAGCACGGCAGCCGAGTGAACTAGTTTTTTTACGGACAAGTGAACTAGTTTACATACATAAGCAAATTGCCACTAAAAAAGCAATCAGGTTAATGGGTTCTTAAAAGAAATATTTCGGACAAAACAGATAATTACGACACATAGGCTAATGCATGAAACACTCACATGATAAAGGTGCTTATAAACAGATAAAGTACAACATCTAGACCTTCCTGGCACGCTTGATCATGACGCTGCGGCTGTCCGTGTACTCGTCGGTTACGGGAAGCAGACACGCCCTCATGTCGAAGATCTCCATGTACATGTCATAGCATGCGTATGCGCCCTTGGCCGCGTAGGTTATGTAGGCTAGATTCAGAGGTACCTCCCACGTGTTCAGGTCATCTTCTTTCATGTTGGCATATCAAGGGTCGATGATGGTCTCGGCGAGGTCAACCACGGAGTCCTTCTCCTGCCCGTTGCTGATGATATTGTATTGCTTCTGGATGTCGACAAGCTTGTTGCACCAGATGGCCGAATCATCGCATTCTTCCTTTTCTCCACCGTAGCGAAGGTGCGGTCGGCGCTGCCGATGAAATGGGCGAATGCTCCAGAACCTGGTGCAGCCATAGGACTGAGGCGAGGCAGAGCTTCACCGAGTCTGTATCGTTGGTGTACATCACATTCAACTTGGTGCAGCCATAGGACTGAACGACGAACTCAAAGGGGAACTCCTTGCTGAAGTCCATATCCAGCAGGCTCACCACTCGGATCGCCATTGGAGTCTCTTCGAGTGAACGAGTGTGTAGGCGGTGGCAACAGTTCATTTTTCTGCTCTTGGGGAACTGGATTCAACAGTAAGCTGAGTGTGTACAGGCAACAACAGTTACTACCCCTCCCTCCTCCGCTGCACGCACGGCAGAAGATGCACCCTCGGCCACACGTCGGTTCACGAGCGGGTCTGTATTGGTACTGTAATAATAGGAGTTAGTGGTCACTTTACTTAAATTTAATTAGCTTTAATAGAAATTTGTACTTAAAACAAGCAATGCATTCGCTCGTTCTATCAGTGCCACAGGATCAACATGCACAACAATTAGAATTATTATTCTCAGGACGCACACGATCATCACATTTGTCGCACTTTCACAAAAGATAATACTACCGAGTTTGAACTGTTTGTTATGGTTGTTGTCCTCTGCATCATCATGTCGTGTTTCCTAGCTTGCAAGATTCAGAACCAACAAATAAGATCCAAATAATAAGTACAACAAAGATGCCTACACATCTCATTGATTCCCAGCTTGCAAGATTTAGAACCAACAAATAAGATCCAAATAATAAGTACAACAAAGATGCCTACACATCTCACTGATTCCCAGCTTGCAAGATTCAGAACCAACCCATTAGAGCCTTTTGATAAAGTGAATATCGGGATTAAATCCATCTTGGCTAGCCATGTCATACAATCGAAGAACTTGGCAAATGCTCTTGACCGTCACAACATCTGTAGTTGAGTATTCCTGTTTGCACAACATGTTTGCACAGCACAAACAAGGAGACAGGAGAGCATGATTTCGCTTTAATAGCGGCCTCCTTGAACTCAACCTCCAGCTCTACTTGGATGAGGTCTGCCTGGAGTTCCATGATTCAATTCATGCGCCTTTTTCTGCATCTCACCTAAAATGAAGCAAAGAGTGCATCATTCAGCTAGCAAGAAGTACTTGCTCTTGTGAGCTGGCAGGTTCTTCTTTAGTAGTTGCACTAAAATTGAGGAACATTAAGGTTGGCTGTCCGGCTCATGTAAGGTGCAACTATAATTTTCTTATCCTTTTGTGCAGTTCCACTAAAATAAAGTGCCATTGTGGTGACAGTGACGGCTCCATCTTGCAAAGGCTAGTAAAATGTTGCACGAGATTACCAGCAGAACTTGACGGAGATTTTGGAAACTCCAATCACCATTTTGTGCAATTCCACCAAAATTGAGAGATTTATCCCACGTGACATTTTAGGTGAACTGCACAAGACACTCATTCCAAAAAAAGTGTTTTCTGCAGTTCACCAAAAGGTCACAATAGCAACAAGGTGAAATGGATATCCCTATCTGCACAAAAAGATAGAAAGTAAATAGTTGTTGGTCAATAAGAATATACGAAACATATACAAAATGAAAATAAGCATCTTAATTATGTTCATGGAAATCACGCAAGGACAATAGAAATTTTAAAACATCAACGATGCTTCATGTTACTAGAAGCATTACGATCAACAATGAGATTCCTCAAATATGGGATTACTTTAATGGTGGCATTGCTTGTTTACCAGACACAGTAAATCAACAACAGCTAAAGAGTTGGTTTAAGGGCATGGGACCATGGGGACAGGAAACCAGGACACTCAGCAGCGTAAAGGAGCAACTTACTTATCATACTGGGGAAAACAACAGGGGTGCCATTGTACTATGTGAGGGCAGCAAATCTAATCCTGGAGACCTTTTACTATGAGGGCAGCAAATCTAATCCTGGAGACCTTTTACTATGCGAGGGCAGCAAATCTAATCCTGAGACCTTTTACTATGTGAGGGCAGCAAATCTAATCCTGGAGACCTTTTACTATGTGATGGCAGCAAATCTAATCCTGGACATACTCTGTTGACTTGTCCACCAGCCGCCACTTTCTATCCTTTTTTCAACCAATAATAGATCTGTTCCTTACCCAGTTTGTACTGCGTTTCCCATTATTTCCCTTTTCAACCAGGAGACCGGTTGGGTATCCGGTCTCTACTACTTTCACCATATTATTTCCTCTTTGAATCAAGTCCTAGATTCATGCTACAACTTTCCCCCCTTTCTTCGTTGTTTGAACAAAGCACTAGATTCGAATGCATGAAGTAGCTTTACCTCTAATAATACTAAAAATTTAGGTGGCTTTGGAAGAGCTGATGGGAGTAGAAAAAGATGCACATGCAGACACGTGGGGAGCTGGGGCAGTAGAGCAAGGCCGCTTTCGAACAACTTATACCTGAGGGTCGCCGGGATATCAGCGGCGGCAGGTCGGATCTGCGGACAATACGGCAGGGAGGAAGAAGGGTCGGAGGACCTCCTGAGCCGGCCATGTGTCGGAGAGAATGGCACGGGCAGAGGATTGGGCCCCTCCGGCAGCTGTGGGTTTCCTCCCTTGGCGGCGATGACCGCGTGAACGATGCACCTTTTAGTCCTCTACACACACCGGTCGAAGGGATCCGACCGGATCTGTGACCCGCGGTGAGCAGAGAGAAAATGTCGCTACCGCTGTCTTGTTTATATCTGGAGAGGATGAGAGAATGAAGAGAGCAACCCTAGTAAAGCAAGCGCTCAGGCCCCTGCGTCCATATATAGTGGAGTGATTATCTTTTTTCTCTCCACAACAAGCGTTCAATTTGTGTACGTGGCATTAAAGAAAAGAAACTCTCTATTTAAGGTGACTACTGTACGACTCCTACTTACTACTAGTAGTACTACAGTATTATTCACTTGTGCTCCCCGCCCCTCCATTCATTGAAAAACCCCATGGGTGAATAAACATACAGTAAGTACTGTATTTATATAGAACAAACAAGCTCGAACTGTTTTCGCGTAGTTAAAAGTTGAGGGCGGGGCTTTTCCCGGGCAGTACGCACGGCAGTTTTCGGGTAGGGCCAGAAGACTATTTTAATTATTATTTTTAAAACTTTGAGACGGCCACATAGCATGGAGCCGACCCCAACGATCTTAAGCTTACAGGCACGGTACACGCTATCCTAGACTACTATACACATGAAACTGTCACACGAGCGTCTGGGCTGCGCTTGGCTCTTCGCCTCTTCGGGAAGTCAAACAATGATGGAATACTACTGCACTGGAGGAGTACTACAGTACGCTTCTGGCCATCTGACACCGATTGAACTGCTGCATGTCCACCGCGTGCGGGAGGGGGAGCGTGTAGCGAAAGCTTCTCCTAGTCTTGCCAGCCACCACGCTCATGGGCGAGGGAGGGACGCTCCTGCCTTTGCGTGTATGACAGGTGGGCCCTACAGGTGTGTGGCCAACCTGTCATACAGCCAAAGGCATGTGTAGTTAAGTCCACGAGGGAGAGGATAATCAAACTTCTCGTTGATGTACGAGTTGACGCGACACATCAAAGCACTGCACTCGATATATTTCAATAATTTGCGTGTGTCACTCCCAGATGCAGAGGCCGGGGGTCATCATCCTCCTTTTCGAGAAAAAATAGACGTGTGTGTGAGAGGACGAGTGCGTGCGTGCACCTCTTCTCTTCCTGTATAACGTACTACTAAACTCGGAGTACAAGTTTTTGTGGGTGGCACGATGGTGCGTGCGAGAAGTCTCGAGAGATAGGTTTAATGCATTAATTGCAATGCATGCATGCATAAAGTAGATGCATTGGTCAATTTTCTCTTAATACTTGCATGCAATGATTTAATGCACCTTGGAATCTGAACATGTGTTGGGGACAACCAAATTGAGCCTTATAAAATGGAAAAAGTAAAATTTTGATATAAGCCCTATAAAACCGGAAAGGAGGGAGTAGAAAAAGAAGTACTCCATCCGGGAATAGTGCCGCACTTCGAAACTAGAACCGTCAATAAATTTTGAGCTTGCGTCTCGTCACATTCCAAATTACTCCATGCTATATTTAATTGCAAACCTGTTCACACCGATCACAACCTAAACGGTTTCCCACTTAGGAGCATATTAGTACTTGGTTATAAATACTAGTATGCCAAGATGACTGCACATTCCTCCTCAACTCCTCATCCACAAAAACAAACAAGTCATTCAGCATCCTGCCCTTGCGTCTGCCATGGCCAGCGTGAGTTCTGGGTCGAGAGATTGCCACCAGGGAGAGGCGAGCATGGAAGCGGAAGCACGAGAGATGTCCCGCCTCGCTGCGAGAGCAGCCGACATGTCCCGCTGCACGGAAGTAGCAGCACAGAGGTCCCGCCGTGTCGCTGAAGCAGCACGGAGGTCCCGTCGCGTCGTCGATGCAGCAGACTGGTCCGGCCGCGCCGCAGAAGCAGCAGAGATGTCCCGCCGCGCCGTGGCAGCCTGGGAAAATTTCTCACAGGCACGCGATGACTGTTACAGGCGCATGCATGCGATCATCCATAGACAGACGGATCAGATCTCCCGCTCGGCGAGGTTGCAGGACGACATGGTAGCCTTGTTTGAACAGGCTACCGGCGTCATCTGGCAACTAAGGGAGGGCAATGAGAGGCTCCGGGCCGAGCGTGACCTGCTGAGGGAGAAGATCGTCCGAACTGCAGACCTGCAGGAGGAGACTAGTGCCTTGTTGAAGAAACTTATGGACGAGAATGACATGCTCCACAACGAGCGCCAAAGGCTGGTGGAGGAATTCGTGGATGTTCTCAAGCAGCGTCTTGAGGACACGAAAGAGCTCATTACCGCTCGCCGCGGAGACTAGTTTCCTGGTTTCTTTTGATGTAATAATCGGTTTAGGATGTGGATTGTGTCATCGGTTGTGAAATGTTGGGTTCTAGCACGGATGTTTGGCCTTTGTTGGCCTCTTGGGATGTTGCGATTTCAATCTGGTAGCTTTTAGTCCTTCGTGTTAGGCTGGATTTGTGTTGAACTTCTTGTGAATTGTGGTGGTTTTCAGTAATGAAAATCGGAAGGGGAAAGCCCTTCTTTGATCAAAAAAAATTTTAATCGTCCTTATATATTCATCAGTCTTGCTATAAGTCACAGTAGATGCTATATAGGTCCGTCGGATCTTACATCAAGATCCGTGCTTTCAGATTTTCTTTTTTCTCTCTTAAATCTCAGTCGAGTGAGACATAGCCACGCCATTAAACAGAGGCTCGGTCACCATTAATGGAGACCTTGGGAGAGAGGTGGACGGCAGATGGAGGTCAAAGGGCTCTCCTCCCGATAAGCACGCGCAGGGGTCTGATCGCACGCCTCTCGTACTCAAATAGCTAC
Source organism: Triticum urartu (assembly GCF_003073215.2). Lineage (NCBI taxonomy): Eukaryota > Viridiplantae > Streptophyta > Magnoliopsida > Poales > Poaceae > Triticum > Triticum urartu. Next base: position 98,482,977 of record NC_053027.1, on the reverse strand, counting down.
CCTGCACGTCGCCTCCTAGCTAATAAAAAAGGGGACGCGTGGCGGCACGTAAATGGTACTAGTAAGTAGAACACCCACGGTTTCAATAATACTTGTGTTTCCGATTGTAATGTGACAACACTTCTTCCAAAATGACTTTGTTGATTGTTAATGTGTGCACCTTCGCAAATCGGACTACAAATTTACCACAGCATGTTGGTGCCATGTCATGGCACCAAGCCAAGTTTCATTATTTTCATGCGTGTTTTGGATTTACAGGAATTAAAAAACTAAGTTTCTCAATGTTTCCACCCCAGCCACGACGCCCAGAATTTTGAATTTCATTCCCATTTCTTGCATGGAACCTAGAAATTTACCCGAGGACACACATGTGATTTTTCAACCAACTTTGGTGCACTGGAACATGTGCTTGTATTTCAAATTTGAATTATGCACACAAAGGTGACACGTTCCCTCCCAGAACCATGAGCCTTCTTGAGAGAAGCTTCGATTTGCAAGAAGCTTATACCAAAATTTGTTCCTATTCGGCCAATTTTTTTTACCACGGCATGGTACTACCATGACATGACACCATGCCAAGTTTCATGATTTTAAAACCAAGTTTCTCAATGTTATTCGACCGAGCCACGATGCCCAGATGTTTGAATTTTATTCTCATTTTTTGCATGGGACCTACTCCCTCCTTCCATCTATATAGGGCCTAATGTGTTTTTCAAGACAGCCTTTGACTATTGACAAGATTAATAGCACATGAGATGTATACTATGCAAATTATATTATTGGAAGCTCCTTTGACATACAAAATTGAAGGTATGCTTTGTGTAAGTTGCATGTCATATATTATTGCTCTAACGTTTGGTCAAAGTTAGCCTCGAAAAACGCATTAGGACCTATATGCATGAGAGGAGTCGACTTCGAGAGAACGTGTTTGTTCGAGAGACACCGAGGAAGACTACTATATATCGATGGTGCATGTAGGCGGGAATTAAACTAAGGGATGGTCTTATTGGTTTCGGGGATATAGGGGAAGAGTGAGAGGCGGGGGGGTAGCTAGAAGGAGATTGTTAAGTGTGAGTGTGTGTTTTACCCATCTAGGCGGAAGTTATGTGCACAAAAGAGGAGAACGATTCGATGTGGAGTTAGGATTGAGGGTAATTAACTACGTATGGAGACATAGAGACCTTGAACGTGCATGTGTGAGAGGTATACATGTATATGTGGGATGTGTGTGTGTGCACGCGCGCATGATCGAGATAAAAGAAAGAAGACATAAGTCATAAGATCAACGTCATGGGAGAGACGGATCGGTATGACAATATGCATGCATGTGAGAATGCATGGAAGAAGTCCCAACAATTGAGCATGTGTTTTTGTCTTTACGAGATAGTGGCATGGGCTGGAGCATGCATCTATGGCGAGCAGAGGGAGTGAGGCGCAACGATTGTGCAAAAGAGACCAACCTATAAATGCATATGTATGGAGAGACATATATAGTGTGGGTGATAGGAAGCAAGACTCCGTGCGAGAAAGAAATGTTGACGGAGAAACTACAGATAGATACAGAGATGGAGATGCTAGCTAGAGGGACATCCGCTAGTTTGGGTGTTGGAGATGACCGTCGGGTGGTTCAAAGGGTGAAGTTATATATGTGTGTGAGAGGGCACTTGACTGCATGTAGAGAGAAACATATGTAGTGTGCGTGATAGGAATCAAGAGTGAGGGCGAGAAAGAAGGTTGATGGAGAAACAGATAAATAGAAAGATAAACATGCTAGCTAGTGTGCGTTAGTGATAGGAGTTGACTGGATCAGAAGGCTGGGTTATGTGTGTGGGTGTGAGAGAGATAGAGAGAGGGTGCGTGGGAGTCACATACAAACAGATATCAAAGAGAAATGAGATCCAGAGAGACGGAGTTTTATGTCTGCGAGAGAGAAAGATATTTCACAACGAGAGTGATAGCTAGAGAGACATACGAGGGAACGCAAGATATCTCTAGGGAGAGAGGGTGTTTGAGCGACATACAAGAGAACAATGGAGAAATATGAGACCCCGGGAGACAGAGTTTGTGTTTGTGTGTGAGAAAGAGATATTGAAGAGGAAGAGTCGTAGGTTCTCATATCTAAGGAGCGAAAGACATCTCTGTATGAGGGGTGTGCGAGTGGCACACATGTGAATAGTAGAGAGAAATGAGACCCCGGGAGACAAAGTTTTGTGTTTGTGTGAGAGAAAGAGATTCCATATGGAGAATCATAGTTAGAGACACATAGCAGGGAGCGAGCTACACTTAGAGAGAGATAGAGTGATGAAGGTCGAGGGAGAGAGTACCGTCAGTGTGTTACGAAGATAAAAGACCATTGTCGACATACAGGTAGCACGAGAGATACCTGAGAGACGATGAACGCGTATAGGTCCAGAGAGATAGTCCTATATAAGCATGAGTGATAGCTATATGAGACAAATATCTAGATTAAAGGGGATTCAAATATTTAAACTGGAGATCACGACATCGATAATATCATAACGTAAATTGGTGTATCAAACATGCATATTCATTTGAATTTGGGCACACGTGTAATGTTATATAGTTTATCAATATTGGTGATCCATAGATTCTTCAGTTACAAACAATGCATGGTTTATATGTAATTAATGTCTAAACGGGATTACACTATATGTTGCATGTGTGAAACACATTATACATGTTTGAGAAGTAAAAAAACCCGCATGAAACACACATTAATTGGAGATAGTTAGCGAGGAATGCATACATTGGGTTTCAACATAAAGTGGTTTCATATATTTGAAAATCCAAATTGATGGATACAACCTTATGAATCTGAGATCATGCCATTTGTAAACCATATTTATGTATAAATGGTGTTGTGCTTTTGAAAGTATATATAAAAAATGATGTATATAGAATGTAATTCCAATTGAAAATGGATCCCGACCAAAAAAAATAGAATACAAACGGGATTCGAATTGAGTTGGCACGGTAAACGTGCACTCTGCAAAATTTGAACGAAGCGGGGAAAGTCGCAGTAACCGCCCGAAACCAAAATCTGCGAGATGGAAATCACTACTGCCTATCCCTGCCACGCAAAGCCTATATGCAGGATATCTATAGGTTTTCATAGGGGTAGGTTTGTAATTTCACCCAAACATGACGTAACCGCCTCTCACCCGGATTCATACACGGTGGGCGCCAAAACACAGTGTGTCCTCGGCCGAAATCGACTCCCTCCCTGATTCATATTCATACACGGTGGGCGCCAAAAACAAACTCTCGTCGGCAAATATTCGGTGTATGCGAGATTACCGTCCTATCCCCAACCGACTAGTGTTGCTGTGATGTAGTAGAAATTTGAAATAGGGGCTAAGTTTGTAAATTTCCTCGCATTTGAGACAAGCGCGCCCTGAATACATGGTTCCCCCTTCCTCTCTACCTCCCTTTTCCCCATTCATACTCCATGGGCGCCAAAACACCCTCTCAATCCCACCCTCCACCGTCCGCCGCCGTCCGCCACCCCATCCACCGCCGTCCTCCTCCACCATGCCGGAGCTGATACCCCAACACCGCCGTTCATTACAAGATATCGACCTCACTCATCCACGGCTTCGGACCGGGATCCTTGCATCCCGTCCTCTCGCTTCATCCCCGCCGTCGTCACCTTGACGGCGCCGCTCTATGACCGTTCTCGTCACCGCCCCGCCACCACCGTCTACCCTCCTAGAATCTGCTTCCACGCCTGCCGACAGCCATCGCTACCGAGCACCGTCAAATTCTCAGGCAGATGCTACACGGCGCCGCACCAAAGGCGGTACTCTTTCGTATCTGCTCAACTTATTTATCGCAGCAAGAAATAGATCACCACTGCTTTACTCTGATTTCTTGTCTTGGTGCGAGTTGCCTTTTGTCCGGTTTGCACTTCAGATCGCCATGGCACGCTCAACACCATACTCGCAATGCTTATGGTTTTCCCTTTTATATTCCACACTAGTTAAATCACTAGACTAAATTTACAGAATCGGGTCAGTCAATTTTTCAGAGCTCGCCGGAGTTCGCCGGTGCGATTGAAGGGCCTCGGGTGGTTGTGGGCCTCAGCCGAACGAGAAAACTTGACGCAGGTGGGGGTTGGGGGGGTGGGGGTGGGGGTGGCGGAGGAACACAGGCGGTGGGGGCCGGTGTCGTGGATCTAAGACTGACAGTAGAATGGGGGTAGGTATGAGGAGGCAAGATCCTAGCTATGGAGTAGTTGTACACACGAGTTTTACGAGTTCAGGCCCTTCTCGGACGAAGTAATAGCCCTACGTCTCGGTGCCCTAAGGCGGTCGACTGGATTATACGTGTGTGTGTGTGTGTGTGTTTACAAAAGTGCGAACCCCTGTCCCAGAGGAGGGGGTGGCTTATATAGAGTGCGCCAGGACCCCAGCTCCCCTCCATTACACAGGGTTCAATGTTCATAAAGGTGGGGCGTTACTGGTAACGCCTACAATAAAGTGTTATAAATTCCCATAATGCTATGGTTTAAGTCACGACCGTTGCAGAGTGGAGGGCTTCTCGTCTTCTGGTGGTCGAGTGTCTTCAAGGTGGTCGAGTGTCTTCAAGGAAGTCGAAGTGAGCACATCTTCATGGTCGAGTGGATGATATTTTCTCTTCGACTGCTTCTGATTCTTTGTAAAGATGTCCTCGGGGAGGGTATGCTGGACAGGTCCATGACCCTACCCTAGGTACATAGCTTCATCATTAGCCCCCGAATGGATCAGGGTTCGAATGAGGAAGGGGTTGAGAACACTTCCGACCCACTCTTTGTGCTATGAATATGCCTTGTCCTGAAACAATGAGTTGAGGAGACGACGTCGACTCCTTTCTCAGTCGCCTTGGTCCATTCTTGGTTGTTGTCGAGTGAACTTTCATGGTTGAATTCCAAATGATGATGTAGAGGGTGTTTGTCTTCAGTCTGACAGGTTGTTCCACTCTCCGCGGATCTCGCGGGATTCAAATTTTGGGAAGCGTGCCAGACGGGAGGAAATGAGGTCACGGGACGGATTAGGTAAGTCTCCTCGATCCCCGTGCCACCTTTTTCGCCACATACTGCGCGCGCGACTGTTGCGGGATTTGTTTAGATTGCTTGGGTCCACTAGTCAGCCACTCGGCGGAAGGTCTTATAAAAGGTCTCGGCCAGGCCTCTGCTCCGCACGCCACCATTCTCTCTTCTCTTTCTCTCGATCTCTCCGCCACTCTCGCTTCCGCCTCGTCGCCGAACCTCCGCTCGAGCTCGATCTGCCACCATGGGGAAGGATAAGACGGCGGCGCTGGAACGTGCGAAGAAGGCGACCGCGAAGGCGAAGGGCAAGCGGACCAGCCGGGGCGGATCCTCGTCAAGGTCCGGCCTGCCGGCGGGCTGGATCCAGGGCGACTGGGTCCGCTCGGCAATCACACAGGACGACCTCGACGACCTGGTGGAGGGGGGATTGATCCCCCACAAGTCGGCTCGGCTCCCGGGGGACAAAATTGAGCCACGGCCTAGAGAGGGTGAGTGTGTCCTCCTAGCAACCCACGTAGATCGTGGATTCTCTCTGCCTCCTCACCCTTTCTTCCGGGGTTTTTTGAACTTCTTTGGGGCTCAGCTCCACCATTTCACTCCGAACACCATAGTCTATCTGGCCGCTTTCGTGTCCATGTGCGAAAACTTCTTGGGCTGTCGACCGCAATGGGGGCTTTTCAAACACATCTTCACTTGCCGTTCCCAGTCGGTCAAAAAGGCCAAGTCGAGTGACGAGAGGACGTGGGTGATCCAGATGTGCGGTGGTCTAGGGATCCAGGTGAGGAGCAAGAGTACTTTCCCAGCAGTGATCCTTCCTGACTCGGTCCGGGGCTGGCAGTCGACTTGGTTTTACTGCAAGGATCAGCCAACCCCTGGCCAGTCGACTGGACTTCCTCCTTTCTCCTTGGCTCGAGTGGAGAAGCCTGCTCCCCTGAAGGTAGTTCCAGAAGAGAAGGCACAGGTCAAGGATCTGGTCGAACGGGTCGTCCAGCTTGTCCGCGACGGAGTGACCGGGATGGATCTGCTAGAGGTCTTTCTCGGTCGATGCATCCAACCTCTTCAGGCGCGCGATCATCCGATGTGGATGTACTCTGGGCTCGAAGATACCACTCGGATCCACCCAGAGGAGGTCAGCGAGGATATCTTGGAGAACTGGTTGAGGGGAATCACTGGCAACAAAGACAACCCTCGGGGATCCAGGAGGGTGATTCCATTCGACAACTCGCACCAGCCGGAGCAGGTATATTTCTGTTTTATCAAGTATCTTTCCGATTCACCACGTGATGTCCCGTTTGTGGTCGACTGAATGTCTTTTGATTGTTATCCTTTCAGGCCCTCATTGAAATGTACTCGATGCCCAACGGAGTGCAGGACCCCGGCGCTGAAGAAGAAGGGAGCGGGGGCGAGAGCGGCGAGGAGCATTCGGAAGCCGAGGAGGATGAGGAGAGCGATGAATCGACCGATGAGGAAGAAGTCGACTCGCCTCCTTGCAGGGAGAGGAGGTCCAAGCACACTCATGACCCGGCACGCGCTCCGGACTTGGTGGCTGCGCCGATCAGGCAATCCTCGAAGCGCCCCAGGACGTCTTCCCCGACGCCGACTGAGAAGCCTCCAAAGCAATCCAAGGTCACGCCGCTTCCAGCGCCGAAAGTGCCGAAAGCCATCTCTTCCAAACCGCCCAAAGCTTTGCCTCGGATCAAGTGACCGTTCCTACTATCTTCGGGTAACCATTTGACTTGTCCTTTATGTGGATTCAATTAACTGGGTGTAACCGATTGAATGCGGGCCTTTGCAGTGCTGCTACGTCAGGGACCTCTTCATACCAGTATCTGGACGAGGAAATGGAGGATGCGGTGACCTCTAACCCAGGTATGAACTCTTGCGATTTCGATTCTTGATCCTTTTAGGGTCGAGTGGTTCACTTGGAGTCGACTGTTCTGTCTTGCAGCTCCACCGAACATCATTGACCTTCCGGACGACGACGAAGATGTGGCTCCTAAGCCTAGGAAGAGCAAGAAGGTAACAGCTGGCAGGGTGGCTCGGTAGGAACCAACTGCAACGCCTCCCGTCTGTCAAGCTGAAGATGCGGGCAGGGCCGCTGTGACGTTCGCTGCACCCTTGCCGAGTGGGCACCCCACGCGGTTGACCGCGCCTGTGGTTCCTTCAGCTATCCAACTCCACACCACGGAGCCTCAAGCAGCTGCACCTGGGTCGTCTTCACATTTTTTCACCAGCTACCCCGTCCCAGACAACCAGTCGGAAGCGGCTGCGGAAGCCATCTGACAGGCTGATATGATGATGGAGCGGGTGAAGATAGTGCACGAGAGGAGTCAGGCTGCCTACGACGCTAGTGCCGCTCTTCGGGCCAACGTCGAGGTGAGTAGACTTTCCGACTGTTTTTGTTCTCGAAAAATCTTCTTCTACACAATCTCCTATTGTTCGCGTTGAATTAGAGCACCCACTGGGTGTTGCTGTCGTTTTTGGTAGTTTCGCTCTTACACTCGGTCTGGGCGAGTGGGAGCAGAACCGGTGGGGGCACGCCAAGTGCACCCACTGGGTGTAGTCCCCGAGACTGTGGTCGATTGCTGGCAGTCGACTGTGGTCTGAGTTCTTCTTTTCTTGACGGCACAATTGTTCTTTCTCTCTCTCTGTTTTACTCCTTGCACTCGACTCCGGCGGGCCGGGCGAGTGAGATCAGAACCGGTGGGGGCACGCCAAGTGCACCCACTGGGTGTAGTCCCCAAGACCGCGGTCGACTGCTAGCAGTCGACTGGGGTCTGAACAGCTTGTTGTCCACTTCTTTAGGTTTTATTCATTCGTAAATGAACTGCTTTCGAACCTATCGATTGACCTGTCTCTTGCCTCCTGCAGAAGTCTTGTACTCTTATCTCCAAGTTTGCCGAACTCGAAGAGAAGCAGAGGCAACTCAACTTAAACTTGGAATTGGCTCAACAAAATCTGAAAAAATCTCAAGACGAGGCCGCTGGTATGGAAGGTAACTGATTGCCGACTGAATTTCAATATATCTCTTTGATCTCTTTTTTGATTCGATTATTTCTTTTGCAGAGAAAATGAAGTTGGCTCTGGACAAGAAGAACTCAGACCTTGCCGCCGTGCAAAAAGCAGCCCAAGACAAAACCGCTCTCGCAGAGAAGAAGCTTGCTTTAGTCGGAACGCTTGAAGGAGGGGTGACTAGACTGACATCTTGTCTTAATGAAGCTAACCGCGAAGTGACCAGCCTGAAGAAGGATAAGGTCGCGCTGAACGAAAAGTTGGAGTCTGCGATCCGCAAGAGGAATGACACAGAAGCTTATCTGAGGACCCTCGCCAAGAAGCTTTATCTCGTGCTGGGAGGTATTTCTTTTAATCTGACTGTGTTGATGTTTGCTATCGGATTTTGCTCGGTTGATTGAACTGACTCTTGGCTGCAGAACTTTGTCAAGACTTTGACGAAGAAACTGGGAGGGTCGAGACGGGTCTGGACCCTATCGCTTCCCCGGTCTGCGACGAAACTGCGATGAATGTGCTCCGACTGGAGTCCCGTATCGCCAGCGCCACAAGCTACCTCGCACGCCTGAAGGAGGTTGTCTCTCGAATCGACTCAACGCTTTGGCCGGAGGCGACACTTCAGAATGATCTGGAATCTCTGATGACTCGACTGAACGAGATCCCTGACCGAGTGCAAGAATGGAAGAAATCCTCCGCCCGGTGTGGTGCTGACATGGCGCTGTCCCTGGTGCGAGTCCATTGCAAGGAGGTTCGTGAAGACAAGCTGGCTACGATCAAAGTCGCTAACACCAAAAAGCACGACTTCTAGTCCTTCATGGAGACTTTCATTGCTGCCGCCACTCGGATCGCTGATGGGATCGATCTAGACTCATTCGTGGAGCCTGCCAGTCCTCCTCCGGCTGAGTGAACAATCTTATGAAACTTGGATACACTTTAAATTTGCCTCGGAATGCCGAGTGGTTTCTGTAACCGTTAAACTCCTTCGGGCTTGGTGCCCGAGTACTTTTGATTCGCTGCTTGGAACCTTTTAGTATTTATCTGAATTTGGTTTATCTCCGAATGTGCTTGTGTTTGCCTTCGGATGGACTTTGCTTGCTGCACCTCTTCGTCCTTGCGGATAGGGATGGAGCGGACGTTGTATTTGTGCCGCAGCTCCGAAGGAGAAGGTGGCAGTCGACCTTCACCTCGTCTTCCTTGCGGATAGGGATGGAGCGGACGTTGTATTAGTGCCGCAGCTCCGAAGAAGAAGGTTGCAGTCGACCTGCACCTTGTCGTCCTTACGGATAGGGATGGGTCTCAAACTTAGGCGAGTACTGGACTGCAGCTAAGCCCCCGAGTGGGAGGATTGCTCTCCACTCGGTAGGATTTTTCCAAACTTAGGCGAGTGCTGGACTGCCATTAAGCCTCTTAGTGAGAGAACTTAGGCGAGTGCTCAACTGCAGCTAAGCCCTCGAGTGGGCGGACTGCTCTCCACTCGGTAGGATTTTTTCAAACTTAGGCGAGTGCTCGACTGCAGCTAAGCCCCCGAGTGGGAGGACTGCTCTCCGCTCGGTAGGATTTTTTCAAACTTAGGCGAGTGCTGGACTGCCGTTAAGCCTCTTAGTGAGAGAACTTAGGCAAGTGCTCGACTGCAGCTAAGCCCCCGAGTGGGAGGACTGCTCTCCACTCGGTGGGAATTTTTCAAACTTAGGCGAGTGCTGGACTGCCGTTAAGCCTCTTAGTGAGGGAACTTAGGCGAGTGCTCGACTGCAGCTAAGCCCACGAGTGGGAGGATTGCTCTCCACTCAGTAGGATTTTTCCAAACTTAGGCGAGTGCTGGACTGCCGTTAAGCCTATTATTGAGAGAACTTAGGCGAGTGCTCGACTGCAGCTAAGCCCCCGAGTGGGAGGACTGCTCTCCACACGGTAGGATTTTTTCAAACTTAGGCGAGTGCTGGACTGCCGTTAAGCCTCTTAGTGAGAGAACTTAGGCGAGTGCTCGACTGCATCTAAGCCCCCGAGTGGGAGGACTGCTCTCCACTCGGTGGGATTTTTTCAAACTTAGGCGAGTGCTGGACTGTCGTTAAGCCTCTTAGTGAGGGAACTTAGGCGAGTGCTCGACTGCAGCTAAGCCCCCGAGTGGGAGGATTGCTCTCCACTCGGTAGGATTTTTCCAAACTTAGGCGAGTGCTGGACTGCCGTTAAGCCTCTTAGTGAGAGAACTTAGGCGAGTGCTCGACTGCAACTAAGCCCCCGAGTGGGAGGATTGCTCTCCACTCGGTAGGATTTTTCCAAACTTAAGTGAGTGCTGGACTGCCGTTAAGCCTCTTAGTGAGAGAACTTAGGCGAGTGCTCGACTGCAGCTAAGCCCCCGAGTGGAAGGATTGCTCTTCACTTGGTAGGATTTTTTCGAATTTAGGCGGAACGGATTCGCGACTAAGCCCACCCACTAGGGGATTTCAGGAGTAAATAAGAACAACACGATCGAATGAGAGAACCGTAAGCTCTTGTCTTTGATAAACGAATTACAAAAGGTGTTGCTTATTAAATTTTATTCGAACAAGTGTTTAAGTATAAAAGGGGCATAGCAGCTACGCGTTCCAAGCCTGTGGCTCGTCTTTCTGATGCTCGATACTGTAAAGATGGTATGCTCCGTTGTGGAGAACTTTGGTGACTATGAAGGGGCCTTCCCAAGTTGGAGCGAGCTTGTGTGGTTTCTGCTGATCCACTTGAAGAACCAAGTCTCCTTCTTGAAAGGCCCGACCCCTCACATTCCTGGCGTGGAATCGACGCAAATCTTGCTGATAAATGGTCGAGCGGATCAAGGCCATCTCTCTTTCCTCCTCTAAGAGATCGACTGAATCTTGTCGGGCCTGCTCTGCTTCTGCTTCGGAGAAGAGTTCAACTCGGGGTGCGTTGTGGAGCAAGTCACTTGGCAGAACAGCTTCGGCTCCATAGACTAAGAAGAAAGGAGTTCTTCTAGTCGACTAATTAGGAGTTGTCCTTAAACCCCACAGAACTGACAAAAGTTCATCAACCCAAGCACCTGTTGCGTGTTTGAGATCACGCATCAGTCGGGGCTTCAGTCCTTTGAGAATTAGGCCATTGGCTCTTTCTGCTTGTCCGTTCGACTGCGGGTGAGCAACAGAAGCATAGTCGACTCGAGTGCCCTGAGAGGCGCAGAAAATTCTGAACTCATCGGAATCGAAGTTCGATCCGTTGTCCGTGATGATGCTGTGTGGGACTCCATATCGGAACGTCAATTCTCTGATAAAACTGACAGCGGTGCTAGCGTCAAGGTTCTTGATGGGTTTAGCTTCGATCCATTTGGTAAACTTGTCGACTGCAACGAGCACGTGAGTGAAACCGCTTCTACCGGTCCTCAGCGGTCCAACCATATCCAGTCCCCAAACAGCGAAGGGCCAGACGAGGGGGATGGTCTTCAGGGCTGACGCTGGCTTGTGAGACATATCGGAGTAAAATTGACAGCCTTCACATCTGTCGACTATATCTTTCGCCATCTCATTTGCTCGTGGCCAATAGAATCCAGCTCGGTATGCTTTAGCCATGATGGCCCGAGAGGACGCATGGTGACCACAGGTCCCCGAGTGGATGTCATTGAGGATCATTCGACCTTCTTCTGGTGTTATGCACTTCTGACCGACTCCAGTCACACTTTCTCTGAACAGCTGCCCTCTTATCACAGTAAAAGCTTTAGATCGGCGGACGATCTGTCGAGCTTCTTCTTCATCCTCTGGGAGCTCTTTCCTAAGGATGTACGTAATGTAGGGCACCGTCCAGTCGGGAGTAATGGCCAGAACCTCCATGATTAGGTCGACCACAGCTGGGAGCTCGACTTCAGTCGGATCCGTGGCGCTCTTCGGTTGTGGGGGCTCTTCAATGAAAGGGTCTTCCTGAACTATCGGCGTGTGAATATGCTCCAAGATAACATTGCTGGGAATGGCCTCTCTCTTGGAACCTATCTTTGCCAATTCATCGGCTGCTTTATTTTTCAATCGGGGGATGTGGTGGAGTTCTAACCCCTCGAACTTCTTCTCAAGCTTTCTCACCGCGTTGCAGTAACTATTCATGGCTGGGCTTCTGACGTCCCACTCCTTCATCACTTGATTAACTACCAAATCTGAGTCGCCATAGACCATGAGGCGACGGACGCCGAGTGAGATGGCCATGCGCAACCCATACAGGAGTGCTTCATACTCTGCTTCATTGTTGGAGGAATCAAAGTGAATCTGGAGGACATATCTGAGCTTGTCTCCTCGGGGGGATACCAGAACTACTCCAGCACCAGAACCGTTCAACATCTTGGATCCGTCAAAGAACATGGTCCAGTGCTCCGAGTGAACTTGAGTCGGCAGTTGCTGTTCGATCCACTCGGCGAGGAAATCTGCTATTGCTTGGGACTTGATAGCTTTCTTTGCCTCAAACTTGATATCCAAGGGAAGGAGTTCAATCGCCCATTTTGCCACTCGACCAATTGCATCCCTGTTGTGCAGAATCTCTGACAATGGAGCGTCGCTGACGACTGTAACAGAGTGATCTGAGAAGTAGTGTGCAACCTTCTTCGTGGTCATGTAAATTCCATAGACAAGCTTCTGATAGTGAGGATATCTCTGCTTTGACGAGGTCAGGACTTCAGAAATATAATAAACTGGCGGTTGAACTTTGTACGCTTTTCCTTCTTCTTCCTGCTCGACCGTAAGTACTGTACTGGCGATTTGTCCAGTGTTTGCTATATAAAGCAAAAGAGGCTCTTTGCTGATTGGAGCAGCAAGCACCGGCTGGGTGGAAAGCAGGGCTTTTAGCTCTGCAAATGATGTATCAGCTTCTGGAGTCCACTCGAACGCATCTGATTTCTTCATCAATTGGTAAAGAGGCAGGGCCTTTTCACCGAGGCGAGAAATGAATCGACTTAGGGCGGCCAAGCAACCAGTAAGCTTCTGGACATCATGCACACGCACAGGGCATTTCATCCGAAGTATAGCGCCTACTTTCTCTGGGTTAGCATCGATTCCTCGTTCGGAAACAAGAAAACTGAGTAACTTTCTGCCTGGAACTCCAAACGTGCACTTTGATGGATTGAGCTTGATATCATACCTTCTGAAGTTGGCAAAGGTTTCAGCGAGGTCGGTCAGCAGGTCAGAACCTTTACGTGACTTGACCATAATGTCATCCATGTATGCTTCCACATTCCGACTGATCTGAGTGAGCAGGCACTTCTGAATCATTCGCATAAATGTGGCTCCCGCGTTCTTCAAGCCGAATGGCATTGTGACATAACAGAAGCATCCGAATGGGGTGATAAAAGTTGTCTTTATTTCATCGGGTCCGTACAGACGGATCTGGTGGTACCCGGAGTAGGCATCCAAAAAGGACAAACGCTCGCACCCAGCAGTCGAGTCGACTATCTGATCGATGTGAGGGAGAGGGAAGTGATCTTTCGGGCAGGCCCGATTGATATGCTTGAAATCGATGCACATGAGGAGTGAGTCATCTTTCTTTGGGACCATGACAACATTGGCTAACCCCTCGGAGTGGTAAATCTCTTGGATAAACTCAGCTGCCAAAAGCCGAGCCACCTCTTCACCGATTGGTTTTCTTTTCTGGACGGCGGACCGTCGAAGATGCTCTTTGACTGGTTTCACTTTCGGGTCGACTCGCAAACGATGCTCAGCCAGTCCCCTGGGAACACCTGGCATGTCAGAAGGCTTCCATGCAAAGATGTCCCAGTTCTCACGGAGGAACTGGATGAGCGCTTCTTCCTATTTGGAGTTGAGTGTGGTCGAAATGTGGGTCGGAGCTGCATTGGGGTCCATCGGGTGAATGTGAACAGACTTCGTCTTGCCAGACGACTGGAATGCTGAATCCGTGGCTGGCTTCTTGGCTCACAACAAGTCACTCGAGTCTGCATTTTTCTGGTATTCTTGCAATTCTGCCACGGCCATCTGGGCATCGGCGATCTTTGAGCCCTTCTGGAAACACTCTTCCGCATTTTTCTGATTACCAGAGATAGTGATCACTCCTTTGGGACCAGGCATCTTCAGTTTGAGGTACACGTAACAAGGTCGAGCCATGAATCGTGCATAAGCTGGCCTGCCCAGAATTGCATGATACGCACTCTGAAAATCCACGACTTCAAATGTCAACTTTTCTTTGCGGTAATTTTTGGCATCACCGAAAACCACGTCGAGTGCAATCTGACTGAGGGACGCAGCCTTCTTGCCTGGGATGACCCCATGGAAACTCATGTGGCTTTCACTAAGTATGGACATCGGAATGCCCATTCCTTTCAACGTTTCTGCGTACAGAATGTTCAGGCCACTGCCACCGTCCATCAGGACCTTTGTCAGTCGAGTGCCTTCGACCACCGGGTCGACCACCAGCGCTTGCCTCCCAGGGGTGGCGATGTGCGCTGGGTGATTAGACTGGTCGAACATAATGGCAGTCTGCGACCATTTCAAGTAATTGGGTGTCGCCGGAGCGACCATGTTCACTTCTCTGTTCATGACTTTCAATCGACTCTTGTTTTCAACATCAGCAAAAATCATCAGAGTGGAATTCACGTGAGGATAACCATCATCATCTTCCCCTTCACTCTCAGCCTTGTCTGCCTCCTTCTCCTTTTACTTGGGTTGTCTCTCTCGGAACTACTGGATCAGGAGCTGACACTGTCGAGTGGTATGCTTCGGGTAAATGAAATTACCTTCTTCATCTTTTTTGGTGTGGATATGGCACGACAGATCCAACACGTCATTTCCATCTTGATCTTTTACTTTCCTGGGGTTCCACGGCCCTTTGGGCTTCCCCTTGAACTTTCCTTGAACCACAGCCAAGGCCTCACCCAGAGCAGCTGGTTCGGCCTTGCGTTTTTCTTTCCAACTGGAGTTTCCTCCTCCGGCTTCATGGGCGACTGCTTTGTGCTTGCCGCTCCGCAGTCACTCCTCCTCTTCACCATTGGCATACTTGGTGGCGATTTCCATCATCCGAGTCAAAGTCATGTTTCCTGTCCGACCGAATTTCAGATTCAACTCTTGGTACCTGATGCCTTCCTTGAAAGCACAAATTGCCTGATGATCAGACACATCTTCTACTGTGTGGTGTAGGGTGATCCACCTCTGGATATAATCTCTCAAAGTTTCATTCGGTTTCTGGACGCAACACTGTAATTCTGTCAAACCTGCTGGCCGCTTGCAAGTACCCTCAAATGTTCTGACAAACACTCGGGCGAGATCTTCCCAAGTATAGATGATGCCAGGCGCCAACTGATTCAGCCACGCCCTAGCCGAGCCCTCCAACATCAGAGGAATGTGTTTCATGGCCACCTCATCATTGCCGCCACCAATCTGGACAGCCACTCGGTAGTCTTTGAGCCAGGTGTCAGGCTTGGACTCTCTGGTGAACTTACTGACTCCAATCGCCAACCTGAAGTTGGGGGGAATCACTGTAGCTCTGATAGCTCTGCTGAAGCACTCTGGGCCAGAGACATGCACCCAGTTGCTGGTTTGCGGGCCTCTGTCATGGCCATCTCGGTGAGGTCTATTTCTATCGACCAAGCCTTGTACGAGAATAGATCTCGCATCAAAGCCTGGCTCCCTGGGGTCGACTGGAATACCTCTTCCGACGCTGTTAGGGCACCTATCTTCATGTGGCCGCAGCACGTATGACTCACTCCTTGGAGGAGGCGTGGGCACTCGACGGCGACCGTCGCGATCGGCTCGACGATCGTACTGCTCCTGGTTTCTGTACTGACCACGCCGCTCTCCACGTCCCTCACGCCTCGGGGGCGATCTCGGGCTATGGGTCGACTGGACTGTATCTGCGACCACAGAGATGCTATGGATCCTATCCCGCGACTGAGACACGGCCGTATTCTGCTCTCCTGCTGCCCGGAGCAAGGCCCTGATCTGCGCCAGACCTCAGCCGGCTTCTGACTGGGAAGGTTGAATCGACTCTGCTATCCGGGCCGCAGCTGCTAGGTTTTGGATCGGTGTTCGGTATACCTGAGCCGGAGGTGGAAAAAGTTGGCGTCGGCTGGACTCAGGAGCACGTTGACGAGCGTGATCATCGAGTGCGTGCTGTAGGTTCTCCAGCCGAGTGCGCTCAGCCAGATTGGCCAAGCGAGCCTGTTCCAAGGCCTGGGCCTCGGGCGTTTCTCCAACTATAGGAGTATGCAGGGCATCCATGTTTCGGCGATGAAGTTCTTCTCTCTGCTGCGAGGAGAGAGGCTCGGGGCAGTACTCCTCGTGAACGCACGACGGATCACCGTTCCCGTCACCTCCATCTTCACGATCGAAGCCAGGAGGACTAGGTGGTCCATTGACCATCAGGACTTCCGCTGCCGAGTCATTGCTGCCGCACTCGGATGCAGTCTCTACGGAGCCAGTCGACAGATCGAACAGGCCGTAGAGAGACACGTCGGGCTCGAGCGCCGCGACTTGAGGGGTGGCCGACTGGCGGGCCACCGCATGCTTCACCCACCGTTGAACCCTCGACCGGCCGGTGTGCTTGTTCCGGCGGGTCGCAGGGAGGGGGAAGCCATAGGAGTCGACTAGTACTGGGTCGACGGTTGCCGCAGGAGGACGCCACGGACGCACGCGTGAAAGTGCATCGCCCCGCAGGCGGGGAGCGCATCGACGTCGAGTGGTGCCTCCTGAAGCCAAGCGGAGTCGTCGGCGACAAACATGAGCGCACCGAGACGGATCTCGCGGCCCCCAGCCAAACCTCCGCCTGGAACCATGATGATGGGGATCGGAAAAATTGCAACTTCTCCAATAAGTCGCTAAGACACCTGCCCCATGGTGGGCGCCAACTGTCGTGGATCTAAGACTGACAGTAGAATGGGGGTAGGTATGAGAGGCAAGATCCTAGCTATGGAGTAGTTGTACACACGAGTTTTACGATTTCAGGCCCTTCTCGGAGGAAGTAACAGCCCTATGTCTTGGTGCCCTGAGGCGGTCGACTGGATTATACGTGTGTCTGTGTGTGTGTGTGTGTGTTTACAAAAGTGCGAACCCCTGTCCCAGAGGAGGGGGTGGCTTATATAGAGTGCGCCAGGACCCCAGCTCCCCTCCATTACACAGGGTTCAATGTTCATAAAGGTGGGGCGTTACTGGTAACGTCTACAATAAAGTGTTATAAATTCCCATAATGCTATGGTTTAAGTCGCGACCGTTGCAGAGTGGAGGGCTTCTCGTCTTCTGGTGGTCGAGTATCTTCAAGGTGGTCGAGTGTCTTCAAGGAAGTCGAGTGAGCACATCTTCATGGTCGAGTGGATGATATTTTCTCTTCGACTGCTTTTGATTCTTTGTAAAGATGTCCTCGAGGAGGGTATGCTGGACAGGTCCATGACCCTACCCTAGGTACATAGCTTCATCAGCCGGTGGTCCAGCCGGCGGCCCGTGCAGTGTTCCGTATGGGAAGAATCAGAGACGAGGAAGAAGAAGGGTTAGGAGACGTAGGATCTTCATCCAACCACCTGAAATGGTCTAGAGACAGCTAGGAGTTTCATTCTTAATGTGCTCTGGTTCATCATGTGTGGGCACTGCGCAACCAACATTTTATTATCCAAAATCTGCCTGCTCTTCTTTACCATGTTTGTCTTCTGTTCTTCTTTAATATGTACTCTCTCTCAGTTCCTAAATACAAGTCTTTGTATAGATTCCACCATGGACTACATATGGAGCAAAATGAGTGAATCTACACTCTAAAATGTACCTGAATACATCTGTATGTGATCCATAGTGGAAATCTCTACCAAGACTTATATTTTGGAACGGAGGGAGTATGATAGTAGTACAGTATGTTCCTTGTACTGAAGATGAGCAGGGACATTTGCAGTGTAGAGGTCTATATGGTCGGTTGTGATGGACACTTTGAGCCTCATTGATTCGTAGGATCTTGTAAACATAGGAATAGGATTTGTAGTGGCCTGCCCACTTGAATCCTATAAGAATAGCAAGGAAATGTGGGGAGCTGTGTCGCCTTTGAGAGTTACATTGATATTAACAGTACCACACCTTCACTTGAAGAGAGCTGGTATCCGAAGCCTTTCTAGCCGTACCGGCAATACTAGCACATATATTCCAGCAAGTTCCACTTTGTTGATTTTACTCTAATGCTTAAGGTTTTCCCGTTATATCTACACTATGATCTGTGTAGCTGCTTTGTGTCACACTAGCAGCAGTCCACTCTTGAAGCTAAACACTACAATGACTTACAAAATTGGCACCAAGGCATTGAGTGCCATTCTGGATGCAATGAAACTCATACGCTCCCCACCTATTGATTCTTGTTCAGAATATCATCCTAATGACTATTCTAACCTCGAGGAGTCAAAGGCAGATGGCCTATCCTGTTCACCCATCAAGGTGTCTGTTCTAATTTGGCAATGTTTTATTGATCGCGGGTATCTTGCATATGTTGTCTTGCATTTCTTCTACTTTGTTGCACCACCATCTGCTTAGTTTACTCATCATATATGTCGAGATGCCATGCCCATCCATTATCAATACATATTCCATCTGTCATCATACCATGTTTTTCCACTCAAATGATGTTCTTGTGCATTAGACATCAAAAAGGAAGAGGGTGATTGCCGAACCTGAAGGAGCACTAGCAAAGTCCTTGAAAAACGTGGTGGTGCCGGAGAAATCAGACAGCACCCCACTTATATTGGCTGTACAACCAGTGACACAAAACATAGGACTGACTCCAGCAGACTGTACCCATACTTCATTGGCCACACCACTAGCCCCACCACACAGGACCTGCACTCCAGCAAAAGGTATACCGATTTCATTTGCCATAGCACCAGCTGTACCACAGAAAAATCCCACTCCAGCAAAAAGTACAGCAAGTCCACCGGCCAAAGACCTATCCCAACTGCAGAGACGGCCAATTCCTGCAGATTGGAACCCCATTCCATTTATTCCCAGTTTAAAAGACAATGCTTTCAATGTTGTTAGGGACTACGTGCATATATTCCCATCATGGGAAGATTATTGTGAAGACAAACACCATTTTCACATCTTCCTGTCCAACTTACGTGTAAGTGCTATTATTCATGGCTATTATTTTCCTGTTTTCTACTGATTGAACACATCAATGATTTATATTACATTGTTGTAACTAGGCGAGGGTCAATCTGGATAGTCATGACGAGCAAAGCTTGCTTGTGCTTTTCAAGGAAGCATTGCAGCAGTATCGGTGTTACCTGAGGAAATCACACTTTGATAGCAAGTCTATAAACGAATTTCTGGTGAAGTCTCCTATGCTAAATTTAGAATACATTGAATGGCAAAACCTTGTTATGCACTGGTCTCGTTCCCAGTATGAGGTACTGTCTATGAAATCACATGATAATTTGAACTTCTACTTTTCCGCATGTGCCTTACGGATCTTTTTTGCAGGAAATCTGCTCGAAGAAGAATTCTGGTTTGACAAGAACGACAGGATATCACAAATATGCTGCCCGCTGCTTTGCTCTTGTTAGTACCTGTTGTCCTGTATCACTGTAGTTGCATACATACCTGGTTCATTATGTGACAGCAGTATGCATGATAGCTTGCTTATCAATTGTTCGCTCCAAATTATCTGATCTATATGAATGGTTACATTAGTGTAGAATATATCCAATGCCAATGTATTTTTAGCTCTGCATTGTTCTTGTAAGTACATGATGTCCTTTATCATTGTACTTATAATGACAAGTAGTTGTTCATGTACCATCACTCTGCAGCTTATTTTCCTTTGCCCTCCATTTTCTACACATCAGATCTATATTTACTCTTACCATAAGGTTGGTACTGAAGAAGTTTAGCTGTGCATTGCTCTTGGCTGTACCTTTTGCCTGTGTCGCTGCACTTACATTTATAGCTACTTGGTTATGTAGCATCACTCTTCATCTTATCTTAAATATTCTCCATTTTTTCGTATATTATCACATCTATATTTACTCTTAACAAAATGTAGAATAAACGCGATGCTTTTGAAGAAGATTCTGTGGTAAACTTCTTGAATTGCCCCCCCCCCCATCAGCATGGACAAGGCCTTTATAGAGCCTATCTTCACCAATAATGTAAGTTTGTCCATCTCAAGCCTTCAAAATTTGTTGTATATATTTGGTTAGGCATGACTGCAACAGCTGTTTATTTTTTGGTGTTTGCATCAAATTGCTTGTTTAAAGTTTATTATATGTAGTTCATAAACAAAAGTTCGTCCTTTCTCAATTTAAGTTTTCAGTGTACAACCAAGTTCCTTCTTCATACCATGTAAATTAAACTATACAGAGCAAGTGATCTTCTTTTGCACTGCATTTATGCTTCTGTTCTTCATCTGTAATCCATCGGTGTGGTGAACCTACCCACTATAGCACAATGTCATATTCTGCAATGTCTTAACTATGAAAAATGTCATATCATTCTACTATTATTTAAACCGTCTCTTTATTTGCCAATCTGAAATGGTATAAATTGACAGCACACTAACCATTGATACTTATGAGTTCTTGATCTGTAATCCAGTGGTGTCGTGAAGCTGCCAACTCCTTCACAATGTCATTTCCTGCCATGTCTTGACCTGAACAATACCATATTGTGTTAATGCAAATTTAAACTGTGTCACTTTATCCGTCAGTAAGAAATGTGATGAATTGTCAGCACTGATACTTTTATGTGCAAAACCTGTCATATGTCTGCTTGTTTATCTTTCAGAGTGAGGAAGATATAAGTGTTGAACAAGCGCAGTCTCATCATCTTGCTCAGCTGCTTGCGCTGCAGCTCCCCAGCAGGGCTAACCTTTCTTGAACTCTATTGAAGTGCTGTCAGTTTTGTATATTATTTTGTTGGCGTGTTTATTTGCGCTGGTGGCGATCTTTGATGCCCAGTGTATGTAATCTGCTGTCTGCTTGTGCTTTATTATCATAGTGGCGAGCTTTGATGCCCAGTGGATGTAATATGCCGTAATTTCTTTATTGTATAGTATAGGTTTTTTCTTATTCACGATGCTGCAGTTATTTTACTGTATATATATCATGTCTTCGCAGTAAACCGGCCAAACCGTAAAATTATGGTACATAATCGGGCCATCATGCAATCACGATGTAGGTTGGGCCTGAAACGTGCCGATCAGCTCACGGGCCGGCAGCAGCCCGAAATGAACCCCGGCCCATGATTGTGCGAATCAAATCACGGGCTTTTAACAGGCCAAAATTGTCTGGGTCCTTGTTTGACCCAATCAGATATCGGCTGCGAGCAGGCCGGATGCAAACCGGGCCATAGTTAGGCCCAACTATATGACGGGCTTTTAACAGGCCGAAATTAATATAGGGCCGAAATGTTAAACGGGCCCTTAACAGGCCAAAACTAATATCAGGCCGAATTACTAAGTGGGCCTTTAGCAAGTGGGCCCAAAAGCATAGTGTCCAGTTGACGGGCCGAATCTGATATGGGCCATAATTGAGCCCAAAGCCTCTTAAAGGGCCGGACCTGATCTGGGCCGTAATTTGGCCCAGAACGTGGTAGGCTTTTAACGGGCCGGATCTCATATGAGCCACTATTAGGCCCGGAGCGAGGCAATCCATTAATGGACCGGATCAAATATGGGCCGGCATTTGGCCCAAAACATGGCAGCCAGTTAATGGGCCGGCCTACTAGGGTCCTCAAAATCTTGTGGGCCTACAGCTGGGCCGGCCCATTAATGTCGGCGAAATCTCGTGGGCCTTTAGCTGGGCCGGCCCATTATGACCCGCAAGAATCTTGTGGGCCTTTACCTGGGCCGGCCCATTATGGCACAAAAAAATCTTGTGGGCCTTTACCTGGGCCGGCCCATTATGGCCCGCAAAATCTTGTGGGCCTTTAGCTGGGCCAGCCCATTATGGTCCGCAAAATTTCATGGGCCTTTAGCTGGGCCGGCCCATTATGGTCCGCAAAATCTTGTGGGCCTCTAGTTGGGCCGGCCCATTTAAACTTGTTGGGTCGTGCCACGTGTCGACGTATCATGGGTGCCTTCTGTCCAGTGAGTGGATGACATCTGTCCTGACGATGAGCCGACACGTGTTTCCTCTAGCCAATGATGATTTTACACGTGGAAAATCCCCATTGGTCAGGGCTGTTAACGGGTTATCGGATCCAAAACCCAACCCGATAGCTTAACGGCGTTCCATTACGGTGGATGCCACGTGTCGCTCACCCTTGACGAAAGCACTTCTATGACGCGCGATTTATCGTCATGGAAGTGGACACTTTCGTGATGATAATTTTGGTAATGTCATGGAACACTTCTATGACAGCACAGGAATGACTATCTTGATTCTGTCATAAATTTTTCATGGATGTACATGCATGACAAAAAAAGCGACCTACTATGACAAACACGTATCATCACGGAAGTGTATTTTTTGTAGTGTTCGTTGGCTGGTGTGTGCATGGAAGGTTCCTATGCCCCTCATGCAAGGAAGCTCTTGAGTTTCGTTGGCTTCGGGCCGGTTGGAAGTTTTCTTGCTTCGACTTGCATAGCAGTTCCTGGATCCTCGCCATAAGTTCAGGAAAGACAAGAAGAACTTAATCAAAGGTAGAGTTGTCAAAAACTCTACACCACTTGCATTGACAGGCCAAGAGACCATGGATCAGTTAAACGCTGTCGAGCCAGATCTAGAGCGTCTAGGGTATTTCAAGGGGTATAATTCGAAACATGCCTGGACTCACAAGACATGCTTGTGGGATCTGCCTTACTTCAAAGACCTCCTTTACCCACAAAACATCAACGTGATGCACAGTAAAAAAAGAATACCGCCGAGGCACTTTTTGGTACATTGTCCAGCATAAAGGGGAAGTCAAATGATAATACTAAGGCTAGAGTCGATCAGGAGGCACTATGTGATAGACCATTACAAAACATGCAACCACCTAAAGGAAAGCAGAACTGGATAAAGCCAAAGGCATGGTTCAATCTTGGAAGGCCAACTATGAGGAAAATTATCTTGTGGGTGAAAATGCAGTTGATGTTCCCCAATGGGTATGCAGCGAATCTAAAGAGGGGAGCGAGTCTTGAAAAATTGAAAATATTTGGTCTCAAGAGTCATGATTGGCACATATGGATTGAGAGGGTAATGCCAGTGATGTTGCGTGGCTTCATCCCTGATGATGAATTGCTAGTACTGGCAGAGCTAAGCTATTTCTTCCGTGTTCTTTATGCGGAAGACCTATCGCCTGGCCTACTTGAAGAAATGGAATAGTTGGCGCTGGAGTTGATCTGCAAGTTAGAGAAGATCTTTCCGCCGGGCTTCTTTAATCCAATGCAGCACTTGATTTTGCATCTCCCGACCAAGGCAAGATTGGAGGGGCGTGCAAAATCATTTGTGCTACAAAACTGAGAGGATGTAGAAGACGCTTCGAGCAAAATGTAAAAATAAACGTAGAATTGAAGCATCGATGGCCGAGGCATTCATTACTGAGGAGGCAGTAAACTTCGTGACAGCACACTATGAAACTAAAAATCATCATTTGCATAATCTGAAGCCTCGGTACAATGCTGGTGACCCAAAAAATGGTGGATCCAACCTCAGCCTATTCAAAGGGAATCTCGCACGAGCCAGTGCTTCTAATTCCTTATCGCTGGATGTCAAAGAATGGCGGACCATTTCGTTGTATATCTTCAACGGCCTAACAGAAGTGTGGCCGTATATCGAGTAAGTTCTCGGTACATTGTTTCGCAACTTCTAATTCCTTTGAACTGCTCTTATTCCCAGATATTTGATATAGTCGATACGTCGCCAAATTCTCGTATGGAGCGGTGATCCAAAAGGATTCTGTCAAATAGTATGAGCTTCTAGCAAAGCATGGAGGCAGCTATCCCGGTTTCATCTCTTGGTTCAAACAAATGGTAATTTCCATTAGACCATTTCATTTCTTCATCTAATTTGCGGCTAATGCAACAATCCTTTCTTAATAAACTTGTAGGCTAATTCAGAGTTTATGGATGCCGAATTGATACAAGTCCCTAATGGTTTTGACTTTAAGGTTTGTTCATTTGATAAATACGACATCAATGGATATCGCTTTCGTACCTATGGCCGACCAGAAGTCTACAAATTGTTGTGTCTCTGCTATCGGTGAAGGAGATACCGAGTATTATGGAAGAGTTAAAGCAATTTGTGAACTTCAATTCTATGGTGCAAACCCACCAAACGTCGTAGTCTTCATATGTTATTGGTTCCAGCCGAAGGAGACTAGAAGGACTCATGAACATATAGGCTAGTGGAAATCAAACAAAGCACCCATTTGGATGTTCTCGATGTCTATATTACGGCTCAACAGGCAACCCAAGTTTTCTATCTACCGTGGGCCTCTCAAAGTGATCCAAATCTCAATGGTTGGGATGTCATTTATGAAGTGCCGCCACGTGTTAGACCACCTCCCCCCAATGAAGAGGATTATGAACCTCATATTAACCCAGACACATATGAAGGAGAATTCTTCCAAGAAACACGTCTTTCCAAAAAACATTTCAAGAACCGCTCTACTTCACCCCAGAACATTGAAGTAGACGGCGACAATGAATCTAACTTCACCCTTGAGCCGGAACAAGAAGAGGTTAGTACTGCAGATGACATGTCAATGCTTGACCGATTACGTAAAGGAGGCCTTCCACATGTTGATGCATTTATTGATGATGATGATGATGATGATGAGCACGTCATTACTGATAGTGATGATGATGATGCATTTATTGATCTTGAAGCATATATAGATGATGAAGAGTAATATTAGTAATGTCAGGTATTCAATTATTATTATGTACATATATATATATATATATTATTAATTAGTTCATGTTATTAGGTATTCAATTTTTATTATGTTCATGATGATGATACACTTAAATTATATACATATTATTCATGTCAAGTATTCAATTTTTTTATGTCGTACTAATTTCATCTACTCTTTGTCATTGCAGGTGTTGACAGATGGTGGGCACGGGTCGAGAGCACTCCGAGCCTCCTTCCTCGGTGTGTGATGGGAGGGGTGCTTCCATTCCACCCTAGTACCTCCAGAGAACGCTTCTAGATAGTATGTGGACACCACCGGTGAGCGCTTCTTCTTCGGCCGGGAGAGGTTGGGGAGGACGAAGAGGGATGCTAGAGGTGGACGTGGCGGAGAGAGAGGTAGGAAGGCTGCTACGCCTTCCTCGCCGCCACCCCCAGCCGATTCACGCAACCACGGGACTGCTCCGTCTGGCATGGACCCCTCTCGGACTCCGGTCCACGAGCCTCGGGCCGATGAGGCTCGGGTCACCGAGCCTTCGTCCCACGAGACTCCGGTCCCAGAGTCTTCATCCCACGAGACTCCATTCCCAGAGTCTTCATCCCACGTGACTCCATAGGCTAGTGGCCATGCTGATGGTGGAGAGGACAGCTTTTCTGATGATAGCTATAGCGACGGCAAGCTAGTTGAGGGGGGCAAGGTCTACCAGCGTGGTGGTACAAAGATCCCGCCCGTGCCGACGACCCGCGAGCAGAGGTGGTTGATTGCGCCTAATTGGGATAAGTAAGTGCATTTACTCTTTTTTAACATTTTGCCTTCACGTTTCTTCAAATTAATCTCTAATTTGTTGGCCTTGTCATACTGCAGGGGTTGGAAACACGCCCCTGGTGTCCGCAGGCCCAACCAGGCCCTTGGTGTGCTTTGCCGGCAGAACTTCCCGGGGCTTGTCACGTTGCCTGGTGAGGGCCAGGTTCCATAGCTAGCACTAAGCTGGGAGCTGTACTTGGTTGCCCCGGCCCTGCCGGAGGAGAGGGTGGACGGTGTCTTGTGCGAGACGGTGGCCGACATTGTGATCTGGACATTTTGGGTAATTTCTCCTTTACAGAATTAAAAATCAACAGTACCTAGTGATTGTACTAATCAATGTTGTCTTGTTTGATTGCAGACCTTCTACAGGTGTCTTGAGGAATCGGAGGAGGCCGCGGCTATGGTTTTCAAAGACGAGTGCAAGCGCCTACTTCAAAACTTACGGCACGAGGCTTGGGTGCAGGCTGTTCGAGACTACTACGCCTCGACTGGTATTAAGAGGTCCAAGATGAAGTGTCGCGTCAAGTTTCTGAGTAAGGAGAAGTACATGAAGGTAATTACCTATTATTAAGGCCTTGTACTTAGTTTTCTTGATTTGATTCGTAGGCGTAGCACTGAAATTTATCTTCATTAACTTAGGTTCACCCGAGATGGTGTGCGGATAGGATGGACTATTAGGAAGCGTTGGTGGATGAGTGGTGCTCTCCCCAATGGCTAGCCGTCCACAACAAGGCCAAGGATAAGCGTGCCCAAATGCAAGGTGTGCCACACCATCAAGGGAGCTCCAACATGTTTGAGTACGGGGATAACTAGGTATCACTACTGGAATCAGGATCTTTGCCGTCAGCCCTTTATTTGCCGTCAGTTTTCTGTAAGCTGATGGCAAAGACCTTCTTTGCCGTCAGCCCTTTATTTGCCGTCAGTTTTTTGTAAGCTGATGGCAAAGACCTTCTTTGCCGTCAGCTAGCAGACGGAAAAGAACTGGCTGATGGCAAAGAAGGAGGTGGCAGACGGCAAAGACCTTTGCATCTTTTCCATCCGCCAGCAGACGGCATAGCAAGCCACATGGCAGATACCTGGGGGCACCTGGGCTGGCCTATTTGGGCACTTTTCTGTCTGCTGGAAGACAGCAAAGATGCAAAGGTATTTTCCGTCTGCTAGCAGACGACAAAGCACACCGTTGACCCCTTAACGGACCTAACCTTACCCTCTGTCGTCCATGCCCTTTGTCGTCTGCTTGCCCTGGATGGTTGATGGCAAACTCCATTGTCGTCTGCTATAATAAAGCAGATGGCAAAGCAGGCCTTTGTCATAGTTCGTTCAACCGGATGTGGGGCCATTTGCTGGCAAACGGCAAAGGCCTTTGCCGTCCGCCAGGCATGCCTTTACCGTCAGCCATCGCAGACGGCAAAGTGCCTGATTCCTATAGTGATAATGCATCATCTAATTTCTTAGACCAATTCTTTCGAGGCCTATTGACGGTCAATTGCAAAATTAACTTCATTTCTCTATGGTTCAATTCAACTTGACCACTAGATTAAGGGTGATAGGGAGATGCAATTCTATGGTTGACATCATATTTAGCAAGCAATTTACGGAATGCACCATGAATAAAATGTGAATCACCATCAATCATTAAATGTTTAGGGACTCCAAACCTCAGTAAAATAACATCTTTAAGCATTTTAATAGAGGTGTTATCATCAGCACTACTAGTTGGAATAGCTTCTACCCACTTAGTAACATAATCAACAACAACCAAAATATGTGTATACCTATTAGAGGATGGAAAAGGTCCCATATAATCAAATCCCCAAACATCAAATGGTTCAATAACAAGTGAATAATTCAAGGCATTTCCTGCCGTCTACGAATATTATCAATTCTTTGACATTCATCACAAGATAAGAAAAAATTACGAACATCCTTGAAAACTGTAGGCTAATAAAAACCGGATTGTAATACCTTGTGTGCAGTTCTATCTCCCGCATGGTGTCCTCCATAAGCCTCGGAGTGACACTTCCATAGGATTTATTCCTATTCATGCTTAGGTATACAAACTCTAATAATACCGTCTACCCCTTCTTTACAAAGATGTGGGTCGTCCCAGAAGTCATGTCTTAAATCAAATAAAACCTTTTCTTTTGTTGGTATGTGAAATTAGATGGTATAAATTTAGTAACAGTGTAAGTAGCATAATCTACATACCAAGGAGTACTGCGAGAGGCATTTATGACAGCTAGTTGCTCATCAGAAAACTATCATCAATAGGTAGTGGGTTATCAAGAATATTTTCCAACCTAGACAAGTTATCAACTACGGGATTCTCAGCTCCCTTTCTATCAGTGATATGCAAATCAAATTCTTGTAGCTAGGGATGAAAATGGAGTGGAAACTTTCCGCTTTTCTGAAAAAAACGGAAATGAAAATGGAAAGGGAATTTTGCAAAACAAAACGAAAGTGAATTTTTTTATGCATAAATGGAAACAAAAACGAAACAACATTTTCTGGTGGAACAAGTGCGGAAATGGAATTTTCTGTTTCCGTTAATATGGAACTTTCATTGACTACACCACAACATGAATGCAATGGCATGTAATCTAGCAGGGAGAAGGCCCTTAAGAGGGCAGACAAACTGCGAGGACAGAGTTTCTCCCGCAGATAGAACTGCCACAAGAACGGCTGACGGGAAATAGATCACCCGGCAGTTCATTGCCAGGAAGCCCTGTTTTCCCGGCAGATAGGAGTATATGCGAGTAATATAATTGCCCGCAGTTACAACAATGCTCGGCAGATGGCCTGCCCTTGACTTTTACTTACCCCGGCAGTTTTCTTGATCCTGGTAGCATATATATATTTCCTTTTATTTCTACTCATATAGGAATTGGCTCAATATTCAGTAGCAGATCTCAAACACATAATGACTAAAAATTCAGTATTTCAACATTCATAGATCCATTCAGTAGCATCCAACTACATCAGTAAAAAGAATTTACATAAGACAGTAAAATTTATTTTGTTCAAACTAAGATAAACAAATCGTTTGAGCTTGACACACAGTTGCAGCCATGTCCAAGAAGACAAATTTCTTGTTTGCAACCATTTGTTGGATGGCTTCATCAGATGTCTTGTGAATAACAGACTCGCCACCATCTTGCGAAACTGCATTCTTCAATGAGGGCCTCATGTCTCCCGTAGAAGAGTCACCAAACTTGCAATGCTTTTGAAGATCGCAGCTTAATTGCGCCCCCACATGATTGTGTTGTTTCTATGAATACAAGAAACATCATGTAGACATCCTAGTTGACAGGTAAAAACTACTATCATGTAGAAGTTTTGTATCATTCTAACAATCTCCTCCTTATGACAAAACTTGCAAGCCTGAGTCAAAACTTGCTGATCTATAGAGAAAACAAAATCAAGTTTAAAATTTTTCTAAGTACAAACTAGCAGCATCTACAAACTAACAAAATATTAACACCAAACCAGGAGAAGATTAAAAAAACTGAATACAAGACAAAGCAAAAGATATGACAGTTGTACCTTTTCTAGAATATTTCAGACTTTCATTGTGTATATATCTATAGCAACATTACTATCGATGATTAGAAATGACTAATTTTGACACTTCCAAGTACAATTCTGGATGTATAGTAAATAGCAAACAGTAAAATGCAAGGTCAAACAATTTGTAAACATGAGATGCTTCCTTTTTCCCTAAAATTGCATGCCAAATATAGCATGTTTATACTTAGGAACCCAGTCGGGTGAGACAGTAAATAGTTGTGTCCATCTATGAGATGCAGTTTAGTGGTTCATTTTTTAATTACCCAGAAAGTATTGAAGTCATCTTCATAACAATCTACAAGATACTGCACTTATCTATACAGAGTATAGTGCCCCATAAATTCAGTACAAGTAGCAGTTTTTCATGGAGGGGGTAAAAGTAGCATTGCTTTGATTCTAATTTTAACAATTGACAACTTCCACAATCCAAAAGGCACAACTTACAAAAATAAAGAAATAAACTGTATGAGTTGTATTAGCACCTTCATTCCAGTATGCAAGTACAGCCGATGAAAAATTCAGAAGTACATGTAAACTGGTATAGCATTGATTAAACAAACTACACTAGATCCTTGTAGCACATGGGTCAAACAGTTGATATGCGTCCAAATTATGGATCACACATCAGCACAAAAGCTCACGAAAAATGAAAGCAGTCTGGATTATCTACTAGAAGAGAGGGCAAATCCATATGGTACCTCGTTTTAGTGATGGAAATACCAAGACGGGTTTGCTGATCTGAGTACTCAAGACTGTCGGCATCTTTTGGTTCTTGGTCACTCACTCCCGTGTCGCTCGCATGGACCTCGGCATCTTGCTCCTTCTCTTTGGTAGCTTGCCTGCGTTCTACCCGTTGAATACACACTATTAGAAGAGCCATGTTCTCTGTCTACTCTGTCAGCTTAGAATCAGAATCATGCAACTTCAGTCCATAGATAAGTCATTGTTTAGTCTTTTATATGTTGTGCATTTAACGAACAAGAAACTAGATGCTCACTGGATTGTGTGCTCATTTTTTTGAAAGACAAGTCATTATGAACCAAACTTGAAATTTGAAATTATGAACCAGTTATAAGGAAAAGAGAAACACTGATACAAACAGCAGGCTGCGCTATTTCAGCCTGAATACAAATTCACATAATTTTACAATGTACACTTAATTTCTTTCAATATGTACAAATTTAGATGCATATAAGGATGATTTATTGAAAGGATTAAGGTCAAATAAAGGGATTTCTGAGGGAATGGCCTAAGATAGAACTTGTCATAAAGCAAACAATGAGCCTGGCATCATCTAAACAGAGTATGGACAACAGTTCTATTGGGAAATGTAGTAATTTCAAAAAAAATCCTACGCACACGCAAGATCATGGTGATGCATAGCAACGAGAGGGGAGAGTGTTTTCTATGTACCCTCGTAGACCGGCAATGGAAGCGTTGACACAACGTAGAGGAAGTAGTCGTACGTCTTCCTGATCCGACCGATCCAAGTACCGAACATACGGCACCTCCAAGTTCTGCACACGTTCAACTCGGTGACATCCCTCGAGCTCCGATCCAGCCGAGTGTTGAGAGAGAGTTTCGTCAGCACGACGGTGTGATGACGGTGATGATGTTCTACCGACGCAAGGCTTCGCCAAAGCACCACTACGATATGACCGAGGTGGAATATGGTGGAAGGGGCACCGCACACGGCTAAGGAACGATCACGAAGATCAACTTGTGTGTCATGGGGTGCCCCCTTGCCCCTGTATATAAAGGATGGAGAGGGGGAGGTGCGGCCGGCCCCTAGGGGTGCGCCTGGAGGAGTCCTACTCCCACCGGGAGTAGGACTCCCCCCTCTTGCCTTGTTGGAGAAGGAAAGGGGATGGGGGAAAGAGGAAAGGGGGGCGCCCCCCCCCCTTCCTTGTCCTATTCGGACTAGGGGGGAGGGGGCGCGCGGCCTGCCCTGGCCGGCCCTCCTCTTATCCCTTAGGGCCCATGTAGGCCCATTAACCCCCGGGGGGTTCCGGTAACCCCCCGGTACTCCGGTAAAATCCCGATTTCACCTAGAACGTTTCCGATATCCAAATATAGGCTTCCAATATATCAATCTTTATGTCTCGACCATTTCGAGACTCCTCGTCATGTCCGTGATCACATCCGGGACTCCGAACAACCTTCAGTACATCAAAACACAAAAACCCTAATTACAATCATCACCGAACTTTAAGCATGCGGACCCTACGGGTTCGAGAAATATGTAGACATGACCGAGACACGTCTCCGGTCAATAACCAATAGCGGAACCTGGATGCTCATATTGGCTCCTACATATTCTACGAAGATCTTTATCGGCCAGACCGCATAACAACATACGTTGTTCCCTTTGTCATTGGTATGTTACTTGCCCGAGATTCGATCGTCGGTATCTCAATACCTAGTTCAATCTCGTTACCGGCAAGCCTCTTTACTCGTTCCATAATACATCATCCCGCAACTAACTTATTAGTTGCAATGCTTGCAAGGCTTGAGTGATGTGCATTACCGAGAGGGCCCAGAGATACCTCTCCGACAATCGGAGTGACAAATCCTAATCTTGAAATACGCCAACCCAACAAATACCTTCGGAGACACCTATAGAGCACCTTTATGATCACCCAGTTACGTTGTGACATTTGGTAGCACACAAAGTGTTCCTCCGGTAAGCGGGAATTGCATAATCTCATAGTCATAGGAACATGTATAAGTTATGAAGAAAGCAATAACAACAAACTAAACGATCAAGTGCTAAGCTAACGGAATGGGTCAAGTCAATCACATCGTTCTCCTAATGATGTGATCCCCTTAATCAAATGACAACTCATGTCTATGGTTAGGAAACATAACCATATTCGATCAACGAGCTAGTCAAGTAGAGGCATACTAGTGACACTCTGTTTGTCTATGTATTCACACATGTATTATGTTTCCGGTTAATACAATTCTAGCATGAATAATAAACATTTATCATGATATAAGGAAATAAATAATAACTTTATTATTGCCTCTAGGGCATATTTCCTTCAGTCTCCCACTTGCACTAGAGTCAATAATCTAGATTACATAGTAATGATTCTAACACCCATGGAGCCTTGGTGTTGATCATGTTTTGCTCGTGGAAGAGGCTTAGTCAGCAGGTCTGCAACATTCAGATCCATATGTATCTTGCAAATTTCTATGTCTCCCACTTGGACTAAATCCCGAATGGAATTGAAGCGTCTCTTGATGTGCCTGGTTCTCTTGTGAAATCTGGATTCCTTCACCAAGGCAATTGCACCAGTATTGTCACAAAAGATTTTCATTGGACCCGATGCACTAGGTATGACACCTAGATCAGATATGAACTCCTTCATTTGCTGCTTCCGAAGCAGCTATGTACTCCGCTTCACATGTAGATCCCGCCATGATGCTTTGTTTAGAACTGCACCAACTGACAGCTCCACCGTTCAGTATAAACACGTATCCGGTTTGCGATTTAGAACCGTCCGGATCAGTGTGAAAGCTTGCATCAACGTAACCATTTACGATGAGTTCTTTGTCACCTCCATATACGAGAAACATATCCTTAGTCCTTTTCAGGTACTTCAGGATGTTCATGACCGCTGTCCAGTGATCCACTCCTGGATTACTTTGGTACCTCCCTGCTGGACTTATAGCAAGGCACACATCAGGTCTGGTACACAGCATTGCATACATGATAGAGCCTATGGCTGAAGCATATGGAACATCTTTCATTTTCTCTCTATCTTCTGCGGTGGTCGGACATTGAGTCTTACTCAACTTCACACCTTGTAACACAGGCAAGAACCCTTTCTTTGCTTGATCCATTTTGAACTTCTTCAAAACTTTGTCAAGGTATGTGCTTTGTGAAAGTCCAATTAAGCGTCTTGATCTATCTCTATAGATCTTAATGCCCAATATGTAAGCAGCTTCACCGAGGTCTTTCATTGAAAAACTCTTATTCAAGTACCCCTTTATGCTATCCAGAAATTCTATATCATTTACAATCAGTAATATGTCATCCACATATAATATCGGAAATGCTACAGAGCTCCCACTCACTTTCTTGTAAATACAGGCTTCTCCAAAAGTCTGTACAAAACCAAATGCTTTGATCACACTATCAAAGCGTTTATTACAACTCCGAGAGGCTTGCACCAGTCCATAAATGGATCGCTGGAGCTTGCACACTTTGTTAGCTCCCTTTGGATCGACAAAACCTTCTGGTTGCATCATATACAACTCTTCTTCCAGAAATCCATTCAGGAATGCAGTTTTGACATCCATCTGCCAAATTTCATAATCATAAAATGCAGCAATTGCTAACATGATTCGGACAGACTTAAGCATCGCTACGGTTGAGAAGGTCTCATCGTAGTCAATCCCTTGAACTTGTCGAAAACCTTTCGCAACAAGTCGAGCTTTGTAGACAATAACATTACCGTCAGTGTCAGTCTTCTTCTTGAAGATCCATTTATTCTCAATTGCTTGCCGATCAACGGGCAAGTCAACCAAAGTCCACACTTTGTTCTCATACATCCATCTCAGATTTCATGGCTTCTAGCCATTTTGCGGAATCTGTGCTCACCATCGCTTCTTCATAGTTCATAGGTTCATCATGATCTAGTAGCATGACTTCCAGAACAAGATTACCGTACCACTCTGGTGCGTATCTTACTCTGGTTGATCTACGAGGTTCGGTAGTAACTTGATCTGAAGTTTCATGATCATTATCATTAGCTTCCTCACTAATTGGTATAGGTGTCACAGAAACCGATTTCTGTGATGTACTACTTTCCAATAAGGGAACAGGTACAGTTACCTCATCAAGTTCTACTTTCCTCCCACTCACTTCTTTCGAGAGAAACTCCTTCTCTAGAAAGGATCCATTCTTAGCAACGAATGTCTTGCCTTCGGATCTGTGATAGAAGGTGTACCCAATAGTCTCCTTTGGGTATCCTATGAAGACACATTTCTCCGATTTGGGTTCGAGCTTATCAGGTTGAAGCTTTTTCACATAATCATCGCAGCCCCAAACTTTTAGAAACGACAACTTTGGTTTCTTGCCAAACCACATTTCATAAGGCATCATTTCAATGGATTTCGATGGTGCCCTATGTAACGTGAATGTAGGCGTCTCTAAAGCATAACCCCAAAACGATAGCGGTAAATCAGTAAGAGACATCATAGATCGCACCATATCTAATAAAGTATGATTACGACGTTCGGACACACCATTACGATGTGGTGTTCCGGGTGGCATGAGTTACGAAACTATTCCGCATTGTTTCAAATGTAGACCAAACTCGTAACTAAAATATTCTCCTCCACGATCAGATCGTAGAAACTTTATTTTCTTGTTACGATGAT
This sequence comes from Triticum urartu, assembly GCF_003073215.2. Lineage (NCBI taxonomy): Eukaryota > Viridiplantae > Streptophyta > Magnoliopsida > Poales > Poaceae > Triticum > Triticum urartu. Next base: position 98,448,396 of record NC_053027.1, on the reverse strand, counting down.
TTTCAACTTCACTCTGAAATTCTTTGAACTTTTCAAATGTTTTAGACTTATGCTTCATTAAGTAGATATACCCATATCTGCTTAAATCATCTGTGAAAGTGAGAAAATAACGATATCCGCCACGAGCATCAACATTCATCGGACCACATACATCTGTATGTATGATCTCCAACAAATCTGTTGCTCTCTCCATAGTACTGGAGAACGGTGTTTTAGTCATCTTGCCCATGAGGCACGGTTCGCAAGTACCAAGTGATTCATAATCAAGTGATTCCAAAAGTCCATCGGTATGGAGTTTCTTCATGCGCTTTACACCAATATGACCTAAACGGCAGTGCCACAAATAAGTTGCACTACCATTATCAACTCTGCATCTTTTGGCTTCAACATTATGAATATGTGTATCACTACTATCGAGATTCATCAAAAATAGACCACTCTTCAAGGGTGCATGACCATAAAAGATATTACTCATATAAATAGAACAACCATTATTCTCTGATTTAAATGAATAACCGTCTCGCATCAAACAAGATCCAGATATATGTTCATGCTCAACACTGGCACCAAATAACAATTATTTAGGTCTAATACTAATCCCGAAGGTAGATGTAGAGGTAGTGTGTCGACTGCGATCACATCGACTTTGGAACCATTTCCCACGCGCATCGTCACCTCGTCCTTCGCCAGTGTTCGCTTAATCCGTAGTCCTTGTTTCGAGTTACAAATATTAGCAACAAAACCAGTATCAAATACCCAGGTGCTACTGCGAGCTCTAGTAAGGTACACATCAATAACATGTAGATCACATATACCTTTGTTCACCTTGCCATCCTTCTTATCCGCCAAATACTTGGGGCAGTTCCGCTTCCAGTGTCCAGTCTGCTTGTAGTAGAAGCACTCAGTTTCAGGCTTAGGTCCAGATTTGGGTTTCTTCTCCTGAGCAGCAACTTGCTTGCTGTTCTTCTTGAAGTTCCCCTTCTTCTTCCCTTTGCCCTTTTTCTTGAAACTGGCGGTCTTGTTGACCATCAACACTTGATGCTCCTTTTTGATTTCTACCTCCGCAGCCTTTAGCATTGCGAAGAGCTCGGGAATCGTCTTATCCATCCCTTGCATGTTATAGTTCATCACGAAGCTCTTGTAGCTTGGTGGCAGTGATTGAAGAACTCTGTCAATGACACTATCAACAGGAAGATTAACTCCCAGTTGAGTCAAGTGATTATGATACCCAGACATTTTGAGTATATATTCACTGACAGAACTATTCTCCTCCATCTTGCAGCTGTAGAACTTATTAGAGACTTCATATCACTCAATCCGGGCATTTGCTTGAAATATTAACTTCAACTCCTGGAACATCTCATATGCTCCATGACATTCAAAACGTCGTTGAAGTCCCGATTAAAGTCGTAAAGCATGGCACACTGAACTATCGAGTAGTCATCAGCTTTGCTCTGCCAGACGTTCATAACATCTAGTGTTGCTCCAGCAGCAGGCCTGGCACCCAGCAGTGCTTCCAGGATGTAATTCTTTTGTGCAGCAATGAGGATAATCCTCAAGTTACGGACCCAGTCCGTGTAATTGCTACCATCATCTTTCAACTTTGCTTTCTCAAGGAACGCAGTAAAATTTAACGGAACAACAGCACGGGCCATCTATCTACAATCAAACATAGACAAGCAAGATACTATCAGGTACTAAGTTCATGATAAATTTAAGTTCAATTAATCATATTACTTAAGGACTCCCACTTAGAAAGACATCCCTCTGATCTTCTAAGTGATCACGTGATCCAAATCAACTAAACCATAACCGATCATCACGTGAAATGAAATAGCTTTCAATGGTGAACATCAATATATTGATCATATCTACTATATAATTCACGCTCGACCTTTCGGTCTCAGTGTTCCGAGGCCATATCTGCATATGCTAGGCTCGTCAAGTTTAACCTGAGTATTCTGCGTGTGCAAAACTGGCTTGCACCCGTTGTAGATGGATGTAGAGCTTATCACACCCGATCATCACGTGGTGTCTGGGCACGATGAACTTTGGCAATGGTGCATACTCAGGGAGAACACTTTTATCTTGAAATTTAGTGAGAGATCATCTTATAATGCTACCGTCAATCAAAGCAAGATAGGATGCATAAAAGGTAAACATCACATGCAATCAATATAAGTGATATGATATGGCCATCATCATCTTGTACTTGTGATCTCCATCTCCGAAGTACCTTCATGATCACCATCATCACCGGTGTGACGCCTTGATCTCCATCGTAGCATCGTTGTCGTCTCGCCAATCTTATGCTTCCACGACTATCGCTACCGCTTAGTGATAAAGTAAAGCATTACAACGCGATTGCATTGCATACAATAAAGCGACAACCATATGGCTCCTGCCAGTTGCTGATAACTCGGTTACAAAACATGATCATCTCATACAATAAAATTTAGCATCATGTCTTGACCATATCACATCACAACATGCCCTGCAAAAACAAGTTAGACGTCCTCTACTTTGTTGTTGCAAGTTTTACGTGGCTGCTACGGGCTTAGCAAGAACCGTTCTTACCTACGCATCAAAACCACAATGATAGTTTGTCAAGTTGGTGTTGTTTTAACCTTCACAAGGACCAGGCGTAGCCACACTCGGTTCAACTAAAGTTGGAGAAACTGACACCCGCCAGCCACCTGTGTGCAAAGCACGTCAGTAGAACCAGTCTCGCGTAAGCATACGCGTAATGTCGGTCCGAGCCGCTTCATCCAACAATACCGCCGAACCAAAGTATGACATGCTGGTAAGCAGTATGACTTATATCACCCACAACTCACTTGTGTTCTACTTGTGCATAACATCAATGCATAAAACCAGGCTCGGATGCCACTGTTGGCGAACGTAGTAATTTCAAAAAAATTCCTACGCACATGCAAGATCATGGTGATGCATAGCAACGAGAGGGGAGAGTGTTGTCTACGTACCCTCGTAGACCGGCAACGGAAGCGTTGACACAACGTAGAGGAATTAGTCGTACGTCTTCCTGATCCGACCGATCCAAGTACCGACGACACCTCCGAGTTTTGCACACGTTCAACTCGGTGATGTCCCTCGAGCTCCGATCCAGCCGAGTGTTGAGGGAGAGTTTCGTCAGCACGGCGGCGTGATGACGGTGATGATGTTCTACCGACACAGGGCTTCGCCTAAGCACCGCTACGATATGACCGAGGTGGAATATGGTGGAAGGGGGCACCGCACACGGCTAAGGAACGATCGCGAAGACCAACTTGTGTGTCATGGGGTGCCCCCTTGCCCCCGTATATAAAGGAGGGAGAGGGGGGTGCGGCCGGCCCCTAGGGGTGCGCCTGGAGGAGTCCTACTACCACCGGGAGTAGGACTCCCCCATCTTGCCTTGTTGGAGAAGGAAAGGGGAAGGGGGAAAGAGGAAAGGGGGGCGCCCCCCCCCCTTCCTTGTCCTATTCGTACTAGGGGGAGGGGGGGCGCGGCCTGCCCTAGCCGGCCCTCCTCTTCTCCCTTAGGGCCCATGTAGGCCCATTAACCCCAGGGGGGTTCCAGTAACCCCCGGTACTCCGGTAAAATCCTGATTTCACCCAGAACGTTTCCGATATCCAAATATAGGCTTCCAATATATCAATCTTTATGTATCGACCATTTCGAGACTCCTCGTCATGTCCGTGATCACATCCGGGACTCCGAACAACCTTCGATACATCAAAACACAAAAACCCTAATTACAATCGTCACCGAACTTTAAGCGTGCGGACCCTACGGGTTCAAGAAATATGTAGACATGACCGAGACACGTCTCCGGTTAATAACCAATAGCGGAACCTGGATGCTCATATTGGCTCCTACATATTCTACGAAGATCTTTATCGGTCAGACTGCATAACAACATATGTTGTTCCCTTTGTCATCGGTATGTTACTTGCCCGAGATTCGATCGTCGGTATCTCAATACCTAGTTCAATCTCATTACCAGCAAGTCTCTTTACTCGTTCCGTAATACATCATCCCACAACTAACTTATTAGTTGCAATGCTTGCAAGGCTTGAGTGATGTGCATTACCGAGAGGGCCCAGAGATACCTCTCCGACAATCAGAGTGACAAATCCTAATCTCAAAATACGCCAACCCAACAACACTAGTGCAGAACCGGGAAATAGCACCGGTTCGTAAGGCCCTTTAGTGCCGGTTCCATAACCGGCACTAAAGTGTGGTCACTAAAGGCCCCCCCCCTTTAGTACCGGTTCAGCACAAACCGGTGCTAAAGGGCAACCACGTGGCACGAGCCAGCTCCGGGGGCCGGGAGCCCTTTAGTACCGGTTGGTAACACCAACCGGTACTAAAATGTTTGGGGGGTTTTGGGTTTTATATTTCTTTTTCATTTAATTTTGTGTTTTCCATTTTAATTCTTTTTCATTTGCTGGTATTTTACGATACTACACATTGTACACGTTATGCATATATATATATATAAATAGAATTTCTAGTAGAACCAATCATATATATATATATCATCAATGTCTCACAAACCACCATATTAATTCACACATACACACATGTATAGCTATATACAATTTCTCCTACATATGCATGTTGCCTTCAGAGCTAGTGGCATTAGCCTAATTGGTGCCTTCGGAGCACGATGACAATTGGAAGTGGTTCATGACCTGGTCGATGGGGGCGGTAGCGGGTAATAGTATTCTCCCTTCGGATTTATGTCCTGGTCGAGCAAAAATCCCGCTATTTCCTCTTGAAGTGCTTCTACGCGCTCCATTTCTAGGAGCTTGCCCCGCACCTCTTTGAACTGTTAAGAAGGAGATCAATATGCATGTGTATTAGTTGTGTGACTAGATATCGATAATGGTGTAAAAATTGTGAATAGTGTTCTGACAAGCGTACCCATTCCTGTCTTTGAGATCTGCTCCTTTCGGACGCCATCATGCGAATGTTCTCGCAAACGCAGAATGCACACAGATCAGTCCCCTGCGCCTGCTTCAGGGCCTTTATTACGAGAATGGAATTTAATTTGATCAGATAATAATTAATCAAGCATGATAATTAAAGAGATGGCAGCTAGCTAGCTAGCTAGTACTACTTAATTACTTACCTTGGGTCGAAACCATTTCAGCTGTCGTTTCCATTCGCCTTCCGTGACGCTGATGAACCTTGCCCAAGCCCTGCCCGCCGACAAAGAAAATGAATAAAGGGGTTATTAAATAGTTCATATCATGAAATGACAAACTAAATAGCCCGAGATATATAGTTAATAATGATTGAAATTACCTGTTGACTATCCCAAACAAGATGTTATAGTCACTATTTGCTTTGAGTAGTGAGTCCAGTATTTGAACTATTCCGGCGTCAACTTTAATGATACACAAGATCCAGTGAAATCTGCATGCACACACGTTTGCATGTCTTAATTAAGCGGGCATATGTAAGCAAAAACATGTAGCTAGCTAGTAGGCAAAAACAGAGAATTTGTAGTACAAGAAAGTGTGACTCACTGGAAGTTGTAAGGAAGTAGTATATCTTCATTGTATTTGAGGCGCTTCAAGAACTCTAGCATGCTGTCCTCTACCTGCTTTTCATGATGCTTGTTTATTTTCCATGTGTATTCATTAACGGTGTTTGGGTCAATGAACCCAATGCCATAGCGTCCACCTTTTCTCATTTCATACATCTTCATCCTGCATAATACCACAGAAAAGAATATAGTGAGGATAATTACAGGTAATGATTGATCAAAAGGATCACTACAGCTAGCTTGAGACTTAAATTACAGAAAGAAATCACTTACAGACAATAGCAACTGACGATAGATTTGTCGAGTGCGTCTTGATTGTATAACTGAAACAGTTCAGAATACTCAACGGTCACAGGTTTCTCATGGTAGTAATGATCCTTCTTGACTTGCACCATGAGGGACTCTCGATCGGATCTCTTGGTAATGTCCATGTACCATTGATGCAATTCATACATTCTCGTTGGGAGCTTCTTGACCTCTTCTGGCTTGACCAAAGGTTGGCCCCGGGCATATTTTCGTTTTATTTCCTCCTCTGTAAGCACAGGCATGTCCTCGATCTCGAGGAGTTGTCCAACAGTGATGTTGAGAGTTTCAGCCTGCATTATATGCTCCTGGGTTATTACCACATCGCCCACCTCGGGAACGTAAACTGTTTGCCCACAATAATATTGGGTGCGCGTACTGTCACGTGTTGTTGGCGGCACAACAAGCGGGGGGATCGATTGTGCCGCCTGTTCTCCCAGCTGGGCAACGGTTTACCCGCATTTTTTGACAGCTTCTTGTTGTTTGCTCGAGCTCGAGCTTGCCTCCTTCTGTAGACGTTGTCGATGTAACTTCCTGATGTGGCGCTCATAGTCTGTGTCAACAGGCTTAGGAGCTGGTGGTTGAGCCATACGAATGAAGTGGTCAACTACTTCCACAGGCACTTTCTCCCTTGGCGGCGGTGGCGGTTTCGGTCCAAAATGGGCGTCGACTTCTGCCCGCACTATGGCATTGGTTTGCTCCTCGGTCCTGTCGTAAGCCCTCTCAGGAAGAGGAGTAGTGAGGTTTGGACCATATTTATATCGCTTGCCTCCGCCTGTACTTCCTGTACTATGACCTCGACTCGTACCGCTACGCACCATAGCTGCGGGGTGTCTCTTCTGCAATTGCTGAGGCGGCGGAGACGGCTGACGGGGCTGAGTTGGACGAGGAGGAGTGGCCTGAAGCTGTGCCGGACTTGGAGGAGGAGTGGCCTGAGGTTGTGCCAGACTTGGAGGAGGAGTGGACGTCTGACGCTGTGTCAGACTTGGAGGAGGAGTGGCCTGACACTTTGCCGGACTTGGAGGAGGAGGAGTGGCCTCACGCGTTGGTGGACTTGGAGGAGCGGGAGTCTGCTGACTCGATGGTGGACTTCGACAAGGAGTCGGGTGACGCGGTGTCGGTGGCCTTCGAAAGATGATGCAATCCTTTCTCCATAGGATGATACGATGTTTGGCATCTCCGAGTGTGTGCTCCTCGTCACCTCTAGGAATGTCAAGCTCTAGCCCCGAATATTGGTCCACCACCTCATCAACCACGACACGAGCATAGCCTGCTGGAATCGGGTTGCAATGGAAGGTTGCATCGGGAGAATTTGTATAAGCAATGCCGTCCGCCACCTTCAAGGATATGTTCTTAATTTTGAAGTGTAGCTCGCAATTAGTGTTCTCCACGATGTCATCCACGGGGTATCTATCCAGCATTGCGTCAAACGGGGCGGAACCCACGCTGCTTCTCGGCATGGATGGGGCGGTGGTATCCAATGCTGGATCATCCGCTAGCTGCTGCAGCTGCTGAGACCCCCTTTGCTGGCTAAGTGAGTCGATCTGCTCCTGCTGCCGCTGGAATTTGACTACCAAGTCCGCGTGCGCTGATTCTAGGCCTTGAAGGCGTTCATAGTCCAGCTTCCTCTTCTCCTCCTCCATCTTCCTCTGCTTCTCCTCCGCAATCTTCCTTCTCGCACGGGTTCTGTAGTCGGCGTTCCAGTCCGAAAACCCCTCATACCACGGAATAGCACCCTTGCCTCGTGTTCTTCCCGGGTGTTCAGGATTTCCCAGGGCACGCGTAAGCTCGTCGTTCTCTCTGTTGGGCTGGAACACCCCCGTTCGAGCCTCTTCTATTGCAACAAGTATATTATCGTCGGCTCCGTTCAGACATGCCTTCGTCGAAACTTTGCCTGTCTTCGGGTCCAACTCCCCCCCATGCGCATAGAACCAAGTCTTGCACCTGGGGGGGCAGCTCTTAGTAACCAGAGTGACACCTGCATCCTCCATCTCTTTCTCAGACTTATCCCACTTAGGCATTGCCACCGCGTAGCCACCTGGCCCTAGCTTATGGAACTTATCCTTTTTTCAGCATTCTTCTTGTTTATTCTCGACCGTTCCTTAGCTAATTCTGAATCCTTGAATTTCACGAAATCGTCCCATGAGCACTTTGATTCTCTAGTGTTCCCTCGAATACTGGAATCTTCCTTCCTCCCTTGACGTACTTGTCCCATTCACGATTCTTGTGGTTCTTGAATGCAACCGCCATCTTCCTAAGAGCAGCGTCCTTGACTTTCTGCACATCTGCTTCTGTGAAATGATCTGGTAGGGTGAAATGTTCCATGAGAGTATCCCAAAGCAAACTTTTTTGTCTGTCATCGACAAAAGTAAGATCTGGACATGGCTTTGCTGGCTCTCTCCATTCTTGAAGGGAGATCGGGAGTTGGTCCTTCACAAGAACTCCGCACTGACGAACAAACTTGTCCGCAATCTTCTTAGGCGCTAATGGTTCGCCATTAGGTTTGATTGCCTCGATATTATACTTTACGCCCTCCTTCAACTTTTTGTTCGGGCCTCGTTTCGTCCTATTGCCTGAAGATTTGCTCGATCCGGAAGGCTGAAAGAAGAAAGATCGATTTGTTAATATATCTTCAACTCATTTAAAACATGTGATGATCACCAGATGCCTGCTTATATAAATATATATACCTCTTCGGTGTTGTCATAATCGTAGTTCATGACTTCATCAATTCGGTCGTCGCGATCGAATATCATATCACCCTCTCCGGTGTTGTTTGGAAATTCGGAGCCGTCATAATCTTCTTCATTCTGATCATCATCTGGCCCGCGTATTATATCGAACATGGTTTGTTCTCCCTCTCTGTCGGTATTGTCCGCCATAGCTTTTATTTAACTATGCCAAAAGAAATATAAAACAATTTAGTATTCAAATTACATCGTCTCGAATAATAGATATAATCTCGAATACATCGTCTCGAATAATAGATATAATCTCGAATACATCGTCTCGAATAATAGATATAATCTCGAATACATCGTCTCGAATAATATATAATCTCGAATACATCGTCTTGAATATTATATATCGAGTACATCAGTGGCTAGGTAGCTAATAAAGATCGAATACTACAGAAGAATCTAGGACACTCGCGGTTCCTGCGGTGCGGGCGGTGGACACCCAAAGAGAAGGAACCCTCACAGGATCATAGCTGAAGTGAGATCCCTGAAGAAACTGCCAGGTATTGGAGAACCTGCCGCCCTCTAATGCAACCATGTAGCGATGGACGTGCTCGTCCTCCTCCCTGACACGGCGACGTACCACCTCCGGCGGGGCCGGCTCCCTCCGCACCGAAACTGGCCCACGCGAACGCCACCAAATGAGATCAGGGTCGACGACGGGACCCGGGGCCGGGTTCCTCATCAAGCGGCGCGCCCCTCCAGGCAGCACCTCCCAGTGCCAGCCCGGCGGAGCCCAGTCCCGGACATGGGTCAGTCAGACGTCGTCGCGGACGGGTCGACGGCGAGGATGCGGGCCGGGCATCGTCGAGAACAAATACTAGCTATATGCTCGCAAAAAGTAACATTTTTTTAATGATTGGATTTTGATAACTAAAATTTCTAACATTTCTATATAACACTAATTATGCTATCATTGCATATGTCAAAATTCTATATGCTATTTCATACTAATTAAGCATCTAACACTAAAAACAGAAAACATAACTTTTATACATCCATTAAAAAACTGAAAAACAACATTATATAAAAAAATTCCATACTAATTAAACACTAATTATATCCATCTAACATGCATTCATACATATATATACTAGTGAAAAAATAATAATCTAAAAAATCTAAACTAATTAAACATACAAAATACGTATATACTAATATATATATATATACATGCATTAATTCATACATATGTACGTGTGTGTGTATGGGCTCGGGGAGGGGCGGCACCCATGGTGGCCGCCGGGGGCGAGGGAGAGGGGTTAGAGGGGGAGAGCTCACAGCGGGGCGACGGCGACGGGGGCGGCGACGGAGACGAGGGCGGCGACGGGGACGGGGGCAGCGACGGGGACGAGGACGGGGACGGGGGCGGCGACGGGGACGAGGGCGGCGACGGGGACGGGGGCGGCGACGGCGACGGCGACGGCGTCGATCGATCGGGGCATGCTGGCGGTGCTTCAATGGGGAAACAGAGGAAGAAACAGAGGGAGAATGAAATTTTCGTAAGTGTTGTATATATAGAAGGCACCTTTAGTACCGGTTGGAGCCACCAACCGATACTAAAGGCCTGTTTTGGCCAGGCCAAGCGGCGGGAACCGCACCCCCTTTAGTACCGGTTGGTGGCTCCAACCGGTACTAAAGGCCCCCCTTTAGTACCGGTTGGTGCCACAAACCGGTACTAAAGGGGGTGCGCTGGCGCAGGTGCGGGGCGCAAGTTTAGTCCCACCTCGCTAGCCGAGGGGCGACCGCACTGGTTTATAAACCCCCGTGCGGTAGCTCTCTCGAGCTCCTCTCCAAAGCAGGCCTACTGGGCCTACATGTTCTGTGCTGCCCTGTTGGCCTACTGGGCCTTTGCGGGCCTGCATCCTGGCCCAACAACAGGTTGGGTTTCTAGTCGCATGCAGGCCGCTCTGGCCTAGTAGGCGGGCTTTTTATATTTTTTGCTTTATTTATTTTTGAGTTGTTTTTTTGTGTATTTAGAGTTTCTTTGTGAATATTTTTGCTTTAGGTACAAAAAATTACAAACTTTCTGTTAGTGCCCGTAGTTTTCAAATTTGAATAGTTTAAATTTTGAATTATTTGAAATTAGTGTGAATCACTAGTTTGTGAATAACTTAACTTTAAAAATCAGTAAAGGCATGAAAGAATTTGTTTGCACATAAAATTTCTTCGCGTTTCAAATGCCAAAACACATAATTAACTACCCTAACTATTACAGAGATTCCCTTCTGGATGTGAAACATAGAAGAAAGTGATGATAGTGAAGCCGATCACATCCCAGATCTTTGGGTGTGAAACTTTTTCTTCGCGTGTGTCCCTTTGCGCCGTAACCATGGAAAATCTTCATCATTTAACGGGATGCTCGGGTCAATATTCACTGTGAATGGAGCAATTTCATCAAACTTTTCATAATCTTTTGACTTGTATGTCTTGTCATCCACTCCCATGATGTTTCTCTTCCCAAAAAGAACTATGTGCCGCTTTGGCTCATCGTACGATGCATTCGCTTCCTTATCTTTTCTTTTTCTTGGCTTGGTAGACATGTCCTTCACATAGAAAACCTGTGCCACATCATTGGCTAGGACGAATGGTTCATCTACATACGCAAGATTGTTGAGATCCACTGTTGTCATTCCGTACTGCGGGTCTTCTGTTACCCCGCCTCGTGTCATATTGACCCATTTGCACCGAAACAAAGGGACCTTCAAACCACGTCGATAGTCAAGTTCCCATATGTCCTGTATATAACCATAATATGTTTCCTTTCCCGTCTTGGTTTCTGCATCAAAGCGGACACCACTGTTTTGGTTGGTGCTCTTCTTATCTTGGGCGATTGTGTAAAATGTATTACCATTTATCTCGTACCCTTTGAAAGTCATTATATTCGAAGATGGTAACTGGGACAGCAAGTACATGTCATCTTCAATAGAGGTGTCATGCATGGTACGTGTCTGCAACCAGCTGGCGAAACTCCTGGTTTGTTCACGTGTAATCCAGTCATCAGACCGCTCCGGGTGTTTCGAGCGTAGCAAATTCTTGTGTTCATCCATATATGGAGCCACCAAGGCGGAATTCTGTAGAACTGTGTAGTGTGCTTCAGTGAGAGAATGTCCGTCCATACATATTATTTGTTCCCCTCCTAGCGTGCCTTTTCCATCCAGACTGCCCTTATGCCGCGATTCAGGAACACCAATCGGCTTAAGGTCAGGAATAAAGTCAATACAAAACTCAATGACCTCCTCATTTTGACGGCCCTTGGAGATGCTTCCTTCTAGCCTAGCACGGTTATGAACATATTTCTTTAAGACTCCCATGAACCTCTCAAAGGGGAACATATTGTGTAGAAATACAGGACCCAAAACGTTAATCTCTTCGCATAGGTGAACTAGGACGTGCGTCATGATGTTGAAGAAGGATGGTGGGAACACCAACTCGAAACTGACAAGACATTGCACCAAATCATTCTCTAACCTTGGTATGATTTATGGATCGATTACCTTCTGAGAGATTGCATTGAGAAATGCACATAGCTTCACAATGGCTAATCGAACGTTTTCCGGTAGAAGCCCCCTCAATGCAACCGGAAGCAGTTGCGTCATAATCACGTGGCAGTCATGAGACTTTAGGTTCTGGAACTTTTTCTCTGCCATGTTTATTATTCCCTTTATATTCGACAAGAAGCCAGACGGTACCTTAATACTGAGCAGGCATTCGAAGAAGATTTCCTTCTCTTCTTTGGTAAGAGCGTAGCTTGCATGACCCTGATGTATGCCGTCTTTTTCGTGCATACGTTGCTGGTCCTCTCGTGCCTCAGGTGTATCTTTTGTCTTCCCATACACGCCCAAGAAGCCAAGCAGGGTCACACAAAGATTCTTCGTCACGTGCATCACGTCGATTGCGGAGCGGACCTCTAGGTCTTTCCAATAGGGCAGGTCCCAAAATATAGATTTCTTCTTCCACATGGTGCGCGTCCGTCAGCGTCATTCGGAACAGGTTGTCCACCAGGACCCTTTCCAAAGACCACCTTCAAATCCTTGACCATATCATGTACATCAGCACCAGTACGGTGGCGAGGCTTCGTCCGGTGATCCGCCTCACCTTTCAAATGCTTGCCTTTCTTTCTTACGGGATGCCTGCTCAGAAGAAATCGACGATGTCCCAGGTACACATTCTTCTTACAATTAGCCAAATATATACTGTCGGTATCGTCCAAACAGTGCGTGCATGCGCGGTATCCCTTGTTTGTCTGTCCTGAAAGGTTACTGAGAGCAGGCCAATCATTGATGGTCACGAACAGCAACGCCTTTAGGTCAAATTCTTCCCCCATGTGCTCATCCCACGCATGTACACCTGTTCCATTCCACAGTTGTAAGAGTTCTTCAACTAATGGCCTTAGGTACACATCAATGTCGTTGCCGGGTTGCTTAGGGCCTTGCATGAGCACTGGCATCATAATGAATTTCCGCTTCATGCACAACCAAGGAGGAAGGTTATACAAACATAGAGTCACAGGTCAGGTGCTATGGTTGCTGCTCTGCTCCCCAAAAGGATTAATGCCATCTGCGCTTAGACCAAACCATACGCTCCTTGCGTCATCTGCAAACTCCTTCCTGTACTTTCTTTCGATTTTTCTCCACTGCGACCCGTCAGCGGGTACTCTCAACTTCCTGTCTTTCTTACGGTCTTCTCTGTGCCATCGCATCGCCTTGGCATGCTCTTTGTTTTGGAACAAACGTTTCAACCATGGTATTATAGGAGCATACCACATCACCTTGGCAGGAATCTTCTTCCTGGGGCGCTCGCCCTCGACATCACCAGGGTCATCGCGGCTAATCTTATAGCGCAATGCACCACATACCGGGCAAGCGTTCAAATCCTCGTACTCACCGCTGTAGAGGATGCAATCATTAGGGCATGCATGTATCTTCTGCACCTCTAACCCTAGAGGGAAGACAGCCTTCTTTGCTTCGTACGTACTCTCGGGCAATTCGTTGTCCTTTGGAAGCATATCCTTTATCATTACCAGCAACTTTCCAAATCCCTTGTCAGATACACCATTCTCTGCCTTCCATTGCAGCAATTCCAGTGTGGTGCCCAGCTTTTTCTTGTCACCTACGCAATTCGGGTACAACAATTTTTTGTGATCCTCTAACATGCGCTGTAACTTCTTCTCCAAATCACTTGCGCAGTTTCTCTTTGCATCGGCAATGGCCCGACCTAGATCATCAACGGGCTCATCTGATGCCTCTTCTTCAGCTTCTTCCTGCATTGCCGGCTCAGCTTCTTCCCGCATTACCGGCTCAGCTTCTTCCCCCATTGTTGTATCATCGTATTCAGGGAACCCATGGCCAGGATAGCTGTCGTCGTCCTCTTCTTCTTCATTATCTTCCATCATAACCCCTCTTTCTCCGTGCTTGGTCCAAACATTATAGTGGGGCATGAAACCGGACTTAAACAGGTGGACGTGAATGGTTCTTGACGTAGATTAATTGTGACCATTCTTACAGCGAGCACATGGACAAGGCATAAAACCATCCGCCCGCTTGTTTTCCTTAGCCACAAGCAGAAAAGTATGCACGCCCTCAACGAACTGGGGAGAGCATCGGTCATCGTACATCCATTGCCGGCTCATCTTCATTACACAACACCGAATAGACCAAATTAATACAATTTCATACAACACTTAAATGCAACAAACAAATAACTCTCTAGCTAAAGCATTTAAATGCAACAACAAATACGATCAAGATCGCAACTAAGGTAACAATGGATCCAACAGCATAATGATACCAAGCCTCACTATCGATGGCATATTTTCTAATCTTTCTAATCTTCAAGCGCATTTTCTCCATCTTGATCTTGTGATCATCGACGACATCAGCAACATGCAACTCCAATTCCATCTTCTCCCCCTCAATTCTTTTCAATTTTTCTTTCAAGTACTCGTTTTCTCTTTCAACTAAATTTAACCTCTCGACAATAGGGTCGGTTGGAATTTCCGGTTCACATACCTCCTAGAAAAAATTTCCATGTCAACTTGATGGGCATAATTTGTCATAAACACGAAATGCAACTAGTTTTAAAAGAGAATATCTATACCACATCCGAATCATAACAAGGACGAGGGCCGACGGGGACGGATATCAAAACCATGGCACTATATGTATAACAAACAACGTACGGGTAAGATAATTATACGAGTAACTATATATCCAAATCACACAAACATCAATTTTTATATAAAATTTCATGAACAAGAGGCTCACCACAAGGTGGTGCCGGCGACGGGACGGTGCGGGCGATCGACGGTGGTTACGACGGAGATTTAGAAGGCACTAAGTAAACCACACCTACATATGCAAACTAAGTGTTATTTTTGACCTCAAATTGCATATAAATCAAATACTAGCACATATATATATATCCTCCCAAATTACTAAACTCACAAATTAATCACTATATAAAGCATTGCAAGAGCTAATCTAGCAATGAGAGATGAAAGGACAAAGTTGCTAACCTTTGTGATCATTTGAATGGATGGGGGCCTTCAAATCTTGACAAATTTTGGGCAAAATGTGTGATGAGCTCGAGAGGAAGAGGGGAAGAACAGAGAGGAGAGGGGAAAGGGGAAGAACAGAGCGAGCTCGGGTGGACGAAGGGGTTTATGTAGGACGACCTTTAGTACCGGTTCGTGCCAAGAACCGGTACTAAAGGGGCTGGAGGGGCCCTAGTCTGACAACATCCTGCCACCACTCTCATTAGTACCGGTTCGTGGCACGAACCGGTGCTAAAGGTTCGCCACGAACCAGTACTAATGAAAGCGGCCCGGCTAACCGTTGGAACAGGCACTAATGTATACATTAGTGCCGGCTCAAATACAAACCGGCACTAATGTGCTTCACGTTTGACCCTTTTTCTACTAGTGCAAATACCTTCGGAGACACCTGTAGAGCACCTTTATAATCACCTAGTTACGTTGTGACGTTTGGTAGCACACAAAGTGTTCCTCCGGTAAACGGGAGTTGCATAATCGCATAGTCATAGGAACATGTATAAGTTATGAAGAAAGCAATAGCAACAAACTAAACGATCAAGTGCTAAGCTAACGGAATGGGTCAAGTCAATCACATCATTCTCCTAATGATGTGATCCCGTTAATCAAATAACAACTCTTTTGTTCATGGTTAGGAAACATAACCATCTTCGATCAACGAGCTAGTCAAGTAGAGGCATACTAGTGACACTCTGTTTGTCTATGTATTCACACATGTATTATATTTCCGGTTAATACAATTCTAGCATGAATAATAAACATTTATCATGATATAAGGAAATAAATAATAACTTTATTATTGCCTCTAGGGCATATTTCCTTCAGTGTCATCTATAATCTGATACAGTATTCAAGATGTACCATTTGGCAAAAAATCATTGGAGAAGCACATAGATTTCTCATTTTACACAAAATTGTCTACATGCTCTACATTTTGGCAAATAACGTATTCCACTGTAGTACTTATAACAGGAACACACATAAAAATAGTTTAACATGCATTGAATTAATCAAGTGAACATGAAGAGATTTAAGATATTGAAGCTAACCACAAAAATTCAACACCAGAACAGTGCCCATTACATGATTACTAGGGCTGAATGATAGAAATAGCAAAGAAATCTCATCGTCGATTGAGAAGGAGAGGTGGCGGGGCTGCTCAGCTGATGAAGCAGAGGACGTAGGCGGCGCTGCTCAGGTGAAGAGTTAGAGGTAAGGCAACACTGCTTCGGGGTGAGGATGTAGACGAGGTGCTACCAAGGGCAGACAACATAGTCAAAGCAGCGCTACTTGGTGGAGAGCATGGAGAGGAGGTGCGCTTCTCAAAGGAGACAGACCAATTACGTAATGTAACAGACAAATTGAAGGACCAAATCAAGGGTACAACCATCATAAATGAAAGAATTTAAGCAACATGGATCCTCGGATAATCACATTCATATCCTGAAGCTATATGTGAAGGAAATATGCCCTAGAGGCAATAATAAAGTTGTTATTTATATTTCCTTATATCATGATAAATGTTTATTATTTATGCTAGAATTGTATTGACCGGAAACTTACACTACTGGAATCAAGCGGGCGGCAAAGGCATGGATCACGGACGGCAAACGTCTTTGTCGTCCGCCAGCAGACGGCAAACTGTCCATCTGAACACGTGCCAGCAAAGGCCTACTTTGCCGTCCGCTTCCTAGAAACGGACAGCAAAGGATTTTACCGTCCGCCATCCGAGTCCAGCAGACGACAATGACAACGCACGGCAGTGCGGTGGCGTGAGTGACATTAGGGGGTTAACGGCGCTCTTTGCCGTCAGCTAGCGGACGGCAAAGAGTCAAAGCTCTTTGCCGTCCGCTGACAGACGGCAAAGAGCTTAGCTAGGCAGTATTGGGGAGCTGCCACGTGGCCAGTTATGCCGTCTGCCAGCGGACGGCAAAGTAATTTGAATCTTTGCCGTCTGCCAGCAGACGACAAAGTGACCAAATAGGCAGCCAGTGTTTCCCAGGTTTTACAGGTAGCTGCCACGTGTCCTCTTTGCCGTCCGCTAGAGGTGAGAGAGTCTGTATAACTAACCACCATGGCTATCTCCGCGGGCTGTGCACGAGGCGTTATCTCAGGATCAGAGCTACTCGGGTGCTTCTTGATCTGCAGGAGAGGCTTAAGAAGAAGAAGAAACATATCGTTATGACGGAGGTGTAGGAATGGTCGGGGCTGCGCCAGTGCCAGACGGAGGTGAAGGACCGGTCGGGGTTCCGGCATTGGCAGAAGGAGTGGTCAATGCTTGTCGGGAGCCATGCTGCACCAAATATCATTTCCAATAATGTCTCGTTAGCAAGTTCGCAAACTGAAATGTGAATAGTAGTAAGCAACGACCATTCAAATCAAACTCACCGTGTTCGCCGGAGCAATCTAGGGCATCGGCGGAGGGGCCTGACCGTTTTTCTCGCACATGATCTGCACATTTGGTTCTCACGAGTCAGTCATATTAGATAGTAATGCGAACATTACATGCATGATTGGGCTAATATGCACGAGAAACGTACCACGATGAGCTCGTATAGGGCCCGGTTAGCGATGTCGTTCTGGTTCCTCTCCTCCTCCAACAGCTTAGCCGTCTACTCCTCCATCTCCTTTTTTGCCTCCTCCACAAGCTCCTTCGTCTTCAATCTCTCTTTCTCAACAATAGCCTGCAACACACCACTCCTCATTAGCACTGTAATCATCGACGGGCGCACACACAATGTAATGGAGGAAAGGTGAGAGAGTCTGTATAACTAACCACCATGGCGATCTCCGCGGGCCGTGCATGAGGCGTTATCTCAGGATCAGAGCTACTCGGGCGCTTCTTGATCTGCGGGAGAGGCTTAGGACAACGTATCAGTCCATCACCAATGGCTTGAGAGCCATGGGACCTCCCGCCACCAGATATCATCACCAGCTCTGTATCAAAAGGATCCTGGCTCGGGTTAAAGTCCTCCCCTTTCCTCGCCTTCCCCTTGTCTCTGTACCTCACAAGCTTGTGGTGGGAGGTCTTGTTGGTGAAGCTCTCTAGATCATCTAGGTCAGACTCCGTGAATGGATTCGCCTTCTTGTACGGGGCCATATGGGCCATGCCATAGAGGTCGAACAGACCTGGCACGGGCTTCTTGTAGTGGTGCGCCTGAGAGAGTGGAACAAAATATTAGTTAAGGGCTCAAGCTAGCATGAAGAATGATAATGCTATGTAAATAGGTCATTTTGGAGCTAACTAGCTAAGATTAGTTTAGGTCGTTATTGAGCTATCGAAGGTAGTTATGCCATTTTTCAACTGACTAAAGAATATTATGTCATTTTATAGAGCTATCTAAGGTTATTATGTCATTTTAGAGCTAAATATGCCATAAATGAACTATCTAGCATGAAGAATGAATTGCATGAACCATGTAGTAAACCACATACCCGGTTATCCCCGTACTCAAACAGGTTGGAGCTCCCTTGATGGTGTGGCACAACTTCCATTTGGTCGTGCTTATCCTTGGCCCTTTGGTGTTCGACTTTCTATTGGGCAGAGCACCACGCATCCACCAACACCTCCCAACAGTCCATCTTATCCACACACCATCTCGGGGGCACCTAAGTGAGTTAAGAGAAATTTCAGTGCTACGCCTATGAATCAAATCAAGAAAACTAAGTTCAAGGCCTTAAGAATAGGTAATTACATGCATGTACTTCTCCTTACTCAGAAACTTGCCGCGACACTTCTACTTGCCCCTCTTAATACCCTTCGAGGCGTAGTAGTCTTGAACGGCCTGCACCCGAGCCTCGTGCCTTAAGTTATGACGTAGGTGCTTGCACTCGTTTTCGACAACCATACACGCGGCATCCTGCTCTCCCTCTGAAACTCTGTAGAAGGTCTGCAATCAAACAAGACAACACTGATTAGTACAATCACTAGGTAGTGTTGATTTTTAATTCCGTAAAGGATAAATTACCCAAAACCGACGGAACACAATGTCGGCCACCGTCTCGCATGAGACACCATCGACCCTCTCCTCCAGCGGGGCCGGGGCATCCGAGTACAGCTCCCAGGTCAGTGCTAGCTGTGGAACCTGATCCTCACCAGGCAACGTGACCCACCCAGGGAAGTGCTGCCGGCAAAGCACACCAAGGACATGGTTGGGCCTACGGGAACCACGGGGGCATACCCAGCCCCTGCAGTATGACAAGGCCAACGCATTAGATATTAATTTGAAGGAACATGAAGGCAAAAGGAGATGGGTCCACATCAGACGAAGCACTCCTGTGGTCGGTGAATCAGTTGAGGGTGGCGGCGAGGAAGGCGTAATAGCCTTCCTACCTCTCCCGCTGCCACGTCCACCTCTAGCAGGCTTCTTCATCCTCCCCCGACCTCTCCCAGCCGAAGAAGAAGCGCCCGCCGCAGTTGACTGCATACTGTCTAGCAGCGCTCTCTAGAGGGGCTGGGCTGGAATAATGGAACCACCCCTCCCAGTAGCGCTCGCAGGAGGATCGGGGCGCTCTGGACCCTTGCCCACCATCCTGTCAACACTTGCAATGACAAAAGGTAAACAAAATTAGTACAACATAAAAATTTTGGATACCTGACATGAACATAATAATATGTATATAATTTAAGTGTATCATAATCATGACCATAATAAAAATACACCCGATCAACACTAATATATATGGGGTCGAGGTGTGGTGTCGGGGTGTCGGGGTCGGGGTCAGGGTCGGGGTCGGGGTGTGGTGTTAGGGTGTCGGGGGTCAGGGGTGAGGGAGGGTGTGGTGTCAGGGTGTCGGTGGTCGGGGTGTCGGGGTGTCGGTGGTCGGGGTCGGGGCCGGGGTGTGGTGTCAAGGTGTCGGGGTAGGGGTGTCGTGTCGGGGTCGGGGTGTCAGGGTGTCGGGCTCGGGGTCGGGGTCGACCGCGGTCGGGGTGTGGTGTCAGGGTGTCGGATGGTTGGGGGTCGGGGTCGGGGTGTGGTGTCAGGGTGTCGGGGGTCGGGGTGTCCTGCCGGGGTGTCGGGGTGTCGATCGGGTGTCGGGGGTCGGGTCGGGGTCTCTTTTTTCCTTTTATTCTTCTTCTTCTCCTCCTCTCCTCTTTCTTCTTCTTCTTCTTCTTATTCTTCTTCTTCTTCTTTCTTCTCCTCCTCCTCCTCCTCCTCTTCTTCTTCTTATTCTTCTTCTCCATTTTCCTCTTCTTCTTCTTCTTTTCTTCTTTCTTCTTCTCCCTCCTCCTTCTACTTCTTCTTCTAAAACTAAACTAAAACTAATCTAAAATAAACTAAACTAAAACTAAAACTAATCTAAAATAAACTAAACTAAACTAAAACTAAAACTAATCTAAAATAAAATAAAATAAAATAAACTAAAACTAAAACTGAACTATAACTATAGCTATAACTAAAACAGAAACTAAACTAAAAGAAACTAATTAAACAAAAAGGGGAGGAGCTCACCTGGTGGAGGGGGAGGCCGGACGGCTATGGCGGCTGCTGGAGGAGGCGGCGACCCGGTGGAGGGGGAGGCCGGACGGCCGCGGCGGGACGGGGCGGGGACGGCGACGGGGCCGGGACGGCCGCGGCGGGACGGGCGGGGACGGCGACGGGGCAGGGACGGCCGCGGCGGGACGGGGCGGGGACGGCGACGGGGCAGGGACGGCCACGGCGGGACAGGGCGGGGACAGCCGCGGCGCGGCTGCCCGACAAGGAAGAGGCGGCGGGGCCGCGGTGGAGGTCGGGGAGGGGTTCGTGGCGGCGGGGCGGCCGGCTACACCGGACGGGGTCAGCGGCAACGGCGCGGGCCGGTGTGGGTGGGGGATGGCGACGGAGGGGAGGGGGCGGGGCGCGGGGCGACGTGGAAGGGGCTGTGGGGGTACGGTGGAGGTCGGGGGCGCAGGGGAGGGGTGCGGGGCAGACGGGGTCGACGGCGGCGGCACGGGGTGTGGGTGGGGACGAATGAGAGAGTGGAGACAAGAGGGGGGCGGGATGACCGTTAACGTACCCGCCTCTTTGCCGTCCGCCAACGGTCGGCAGCAAAGATTCTTTGTCGTCCGCTTGCGGATGGCAAAGAGGTGGGGCCGGTGGGCTTGAGTTGGTTAAACAATAACAGGACCCACCCACCTCTTTGCCGTATGCTAGCGGACGACAAAGATTCTTTGCCGTCAGCCAGCGGATGGCAAAGAACGGGCTGATGGCAAAGACTTCATTTGCCATCAGCCACATCTTTGCCGTCCGTTTTCTTGTGGCTGACGGCAAAGACCTTCTTTGTCGTCAGCAAGCGGACAGCAAAGAATGGACAGACGGCAAAGAAGCTGATTCCAATAGTGTTAGTACATGTGTGAATACATAGACAAACAGAGTGTCACTAGTTTGCCTCTACTTGACTAGCTCGTTGAATCAATGATAGTTATGTTTCCTAACCATAGACATGAGTTGTCATTTGATTAACGGGATCACATCATTAGAGAATGATGTGATTGACTTGACCCATCTGTTAGCTTAGCACGATGATCGTTTAGTTTGTTGCTATTGCTTTCTCCATAACCATACATGTTCCTATGACTATGAGATCATGCAACTCCCGAATACCGGAGGAACACTTTGTGTGCAACCAAACTTCACAACGTAACTAGGTGATTATAAAGGTGCTCTACAGGTGTCTCCGATGGTACTTGTTGAGTTGGCATAGATCGAGATTAGGATTTATCACTCCGATTGTCAGAGAGGTATCTCTGGGCCCTCTCGGTAATGCACATCACTATAAGCCTTGCAAGCAATTTAACTAATGAGTTAGTTATGGGATGTAGTATTACGGAACGAGTAAAGAGACTTGCCGGTAACGAGATTGAACTAGGTATTGAGATACCGACGATCGAATCTCGGGCAAGTAACATACCGATGACAAAGGGAACAACATATGTTGTTATGCGGTTTGACCGATAAAGATCTTCCTAGAATATGTAGGAACCAATATGAGCATCCAGGTTCCGCTATTGGTTATTGACCGGAGATGAGTCTTGGTCATGTCTACATAGTTCTCGAACCCGTAGGGTCCGCACGCTTAACGTTCGGTGACGATCAGTATTATGAGTTTATGTGTTTTGATGTGTCGAAGGTTGTTCGGAGTCCCGGATGAGATCAGGGACATGACGAGGAGTCTCGAAATGACTGAGCCATAAAGATCGATTTATTGATAGGCTATATTCGGAAATCGGAAAGGTTCCGAGTGATCCGGGTATTTTTCGGAGGACCGCGGGAGTTACGGGAATACGGGAGTACATATGGACCTTAGTGGGCTTTAAGGGAAAAAGAGGAGAAGCCACGAGAGTTGGCTGCGCACCCCCCATGGGCCTAGTCCAAATTGGACTAGGGGAGGGGCTGCGCCCCCTCTTTCCTTCTCCTCCCCCTCTCCTTCCTTCCCCCTCCTAGTAGGACTAGGAAAGGAGGAATCCTACTCCTACTAGGAGGAGGATTCCTCCCCCCTTGGCGCGCCTAGAGAGGCCGGCTGGCCTCCCCTTGCTCCTTTATATACGGGGGCAGGGGGCACCCCAAGACACAAGTTGATCAGTTGATCTTTTAGCCGTGTGCAGTGCCCCCCTCCACCATAATCCACCTCGGTCATATCGTAGCGGTGCTTAGGTGAAGCCCTGCGTCGGTAGCATCATCCTCACCGTCATCATGCTGTCGTGCTGACGGAACTCTCCCTCGAAGCTCTGCTGGATCGGAGTTCGTGGGACGTCACCGAGTTGAACGTGTGCTGAACTCGGAGGTGCCGTACGTTCGGTACTTGGATCAGTCGGATCATGAAGACGTACGACTACATCAACCGTGTTCTCATAACGCTTCCGCTTATGGTCTACGAGGGTACGTGGACGAAAATCTCCCCTCTCGTTGCTATGCATCACCATGATCTTGCGTGTGCGTAGGAAGTTTTTTGAAATTACTACGTTCCCCAATAGTGGCATCCGAGCCAGGTTTATGCGTAGATGTTATATGCACGAGTAGAACACAAAGGATTTGTGGGCGTGGGTATATACATATTGCTTGCCATCACTAGTTGATTCTTGATTCGGCGGTATTGTTGGATGAAGCGGCTCAGGCCGACATTACGTGTACGCTTACGCGAGACTGGTTCTACTGATGTGCTTCGCACACAGGTGGCTAGTGGGTGTCTGTTTCTCCAACTTTAGTTAAATCGGATTCAATGAACAGGGTTCTTTCTGAAGATCAAAAAGCAATCACTATATCGCGTTGTGGTTTTTGATGCGTAGGTAAGAACGGTTCCTGCTCAGCCTGTAGTAGCCACATAAAACTTGCAACAACAAAGTAGAGGACATCTAACTTGTTTTTGCAGGGCATGTTGTGATGTGATATGGTCAAGACGTGATGAGATATAAGTTGTTGTATGAGATGATCATGTTTTGTTGAAGTTATCGGCAACTGGCAGAAGCCTTATGGTTGTCTCTTTATTGCATAAGATGCAAGCGCCAAATAATTGCTTTACTTGATCGCTATGCGATAGCAATAGTTGCAAGAGCAATAGTTGGCGAGCCGACCATGTGACGACACGTTGATAGAGATCAAGATGATGGAGATCATGGTGTCATGCCGGTAACGATAGAGATCATGACGGTACTTTGGAGATGGAGATCAAAGGCGCAAAATGATCATGGCCATATCATGTCACATATTTTTGATTCCATGTGATGTTTATCCTTTATGCATCTTATTTTTCTTAGTTCGGCGGTAGCATTATAAGATGATCTCTCGCTAAATTTCAAGGTATAAGTGTTCTCCCTGAGTATGCATCGTTGCGACAGTTCGTCATGCCGAGACACCACATGATGATCGAGTGTGATAAGCTCTACGTTCACATACAACGGGTGCAAGCCAGTTTTGCACACGCGGAATACTTGGGTTAAACTTGACGAGCCTAGCATATGCAGATATGGCCTCGGAATACTGGAGACCGAAAGGTCGAGCATGAATCATATAGTAGATATGATCAACATAGTGATGTTCACCATTGAAAACTACTCCATCTCACATGATGATCGGACATGGTTTATTTGATTTGGATCACGTGATCATTTAGATGACCAGAGGGATGTCTATTTAAGTGGGAGTTCTTAAGTAATATGATTAATTGAACTTTAATTTATCATGAACTTAGTCTTCATAGTATTTGCATAACTATGTTGTAGATCAATAGCTCACGATGTAGCTCCCCGTTTATTTTTGATATGTTCCTAGAGAAAAACTATGTTGAAAAATGAGAGTAGCAATGATAAGGACTAGGTCTGTGATCTGAGGATTATCCTCATTGCTGCACAGAAGAATTATGTCCTTGATGCACCGCTAGGTGACAGACCTATTACAGGAGAAGATGCAGACGTTATGAATGTTTGACAATCTCGGTATGATGACTACTTGATAGTTTAGTGCACCATGCTTTACGGCTTAGAACTGGGACTTCAAAAACGTTTTGAATGCCATGGAGCATATAAGATGTTTCAAGAGTTGAAATTTGTATCTCATACTCATGCCCGTGTCAAGAGGTATGAGACCTCTGACAGTACTTTGCCTACAAGATGGAGGAGAATAGCTCAACCAGTGAGCATGTGCTCAGATTGTCTAGGTAGTACAATTGCTTGAATCAAGTGGGAGTTAATCTTCCAGATGAGATAGTAATTGACAAAGTTCTCTAGTCACTATCACCAAGTTACTAGAACTTCGTGATGAACTATAATATGCAAGGGATAATGAAAACAATTCCCAAGCTCTTCACGATGCTAAAATCGGCAAAGGTAGAAATCAAGAAAAGCATAAGTGTTGATGGTTAACAAGACCACTAGTTTCAAGAAAAGGGCAAAGGGATAGAAAGGGAACTTCAAGAAGAATGACAAACAAGTTGTCACTCCCGTGAAGAAGCCCAAAGCTAGACCCCAAGCCTGAAACTGAGTGCTTCTACTGCAAAGGAAATGGTCACTGGAAGTGGAACTGCCCTAGATACTTGGCGGATAAGAAGGATGGCATAGTGAACAAAGGTATATTGGATATACATGTTATTGATGTGTACTTTACTAGTGTTTATAGCAACCCCTCGGTATTTGATATTGGTTCAGTTGCTAAGAGTAGTAACTCGAAACGGGGGTTGCAAAATAAATAGAGACTAGTTAAGGGCGAGGTGATGATGTGTGTTGAAAGTGATTCCAAGGTTGATAAGATCACCATCGCACACTCCCTTTACCTTCGGGATTAGTGTTGAACCCAAAATAAATGTTATTTGGTGTTTGCGTTGAGCATGAATATGATTGGATCATGTTTATTGCAAGAGAGAAGTGCATATTTCAACCCCGAACTCTTGCCCTAGTCTAATTTACAACCCCGAACTTCAATACCATCTAAATTACAACCCCCAACTCTCAAAACCGGTCAGAATTCAACCCTTCTCTCCCTATTGACCGGTTTTGACCTAGTTGACCGGGTTTTGACCCCTTGACTAGTCAACAGTAAATTTTAAAAAATAAAAATATAAAAATCACAAATAATTTATTTTTTTCACAAGGTGAACAGTAAATTTTAAAAAGTAAAAAAAATCAAAAAATAATTTTGATTTTTTCACCGTCTGAACAGTAAATTCAAAAAACAAAAAAATTAAAAAAAAAGAATATTTTTTGCATGGAAGATGTATCAATGTGTGAGGTCCGTGCCAATTTTCATCGTGTTCGGACATCTGAGTAGCTCTTAGCCAAAAAAACAAAATCAGCCCGAACAGTGCACGACAGTTAACTGTTTCACAGACTCAACATTTATCTTTTTTCTGAGAGCTACTCAAATGTCCAAACAAGCTAAAAAATTGTAACTTAAAAAAATACTATTCACCATGTGAAAAGAAATAAGAAATAGATTTTTTTAATTTACTGTTCACCTAGTCAATGGGTCAAAACCGGTCAACTTGGTCAAAACCGGTCAAGAGGTAGTGAAGGGTTGAATCCTGACCGGTTTTGAGAGTTGGGGGTTGTAATTTAGACAGTATTGAAGTTTGGGGTTGTAAATTAGACTAGGGCAAGAGTTCGGGGTTGAAATATGTACTTCTCTCTTATTGCAATACGTTTATTCATTTAAGTTAAAGAATAATTGTTGTTCTATTTACATGAATAAAACCTTCTATGGTCATACACTCAATATAAATGGTTTATTGAATCTCGATCGTAGTGATACACATATTCATAATATTGAAGCCAAAAGATGCAAAGTTAATAATGATAGTGCAACTTATTTGTGGCACTGCCGTTTAGGTCATATTGGTGTAAAGCGCATGAAGAAACTCCATGCTGATGGGCTTTTGGAATAACTTAATGCTTGCGAACCATGCCTCATGGGCAAGATGACTAAGACTCTGTTCTCCGAAACAATGGAGCGAGCAACTGACTTATTGGAAATAATACATACTGATGTATGCGGTCCGATGAGTGTAGAGGCTCGCGGCAGGTATCGTTATTTTCTGACCTTCACAGATGATTTGAGCAGATATGGGTATATCTACTTGATGAAACATAAGTCTAAAACATTTGAAAAGTTCAAAGAATTTCAAAGTGAAGTGGAAAATCATCGGAACAAGAAAATAAAGTTTCTATGATCTGATCGCGGAGATGAATATTTGAGTTACGACTTTGGTCTTCAACTAAAACAATGTGGGATAGTTTCACAAATTCATGCCACCTGGAACACCACAGCATAATGGTGTGTCTGAAAGTCATAACCGTACTTTATTGGATATAGTGCAATCTATGATGTCTCTTGCCGATTTACCACTATCGTTTTGGGGTTATGCATTAGAGACAGGTGCATTCACGTTAAATAGGGCACCATCTAAATCCGTTGAGATGACACTGTATGAATTATGGTTTGGCAAGAAACTAAAGCTGTCGTTTCTTAAAGTTTGGGGTTGCGATGCTTATGTGAAAAAGTTTCAAACTGATCAGCTTGAACCCAAATCGGAGTAGTGTGTCTTCATAGGATACCCAAAAGAAACAGTTGGGTACACCTTCTATCACAGATCCGAAGGCAAGATATTTTGTTACTAAGAATGGATCCTTTCTAGAGGAGGAGCTTCTCTCGAAAGAAGTGAGTGGGAGGAAAGTAGAACTTGATGAGGTAATTGTACCTTCTCCCGAATTGGAAAGTAGTTCATCACAGAAATCAGTTCCAGTGATTACTACACCAATTAGTGAGGAAGCTAATGATGATGATCATGAAACTTTAGATCAAGTTACTACCAAACCTCGTAGGTCAACCAGAGTACGATCTGCACCAGAGTGGTACGGTAATCCTGTTCTGAAAGTCATGTTACTAGACCATGACGAACCTACGAACTATGAGGAAGCGATGATGAGCCCAGATTCCGCAAAATGGCTTGAGGCCATGAAATCTGAGATGGGATCCATGTATGAGAACAAAGTATGGACTCTGATTGACTTGCCCGATGATCGGTGAGTCACTGAGAATAAATGGATCTTCAAGAGGAAGACAGACACTGATAGTAGTGTACTATCTACAAAGCTTGAATTGTCG
The DNA here is from genome assembly GCF_003073215.2 of Triticum urartu. Taxonomy (NCBI): domain Eukaryota; kingdom Viridiplantae; phylum Streptophyta; class Magnoliopsida; order Poales; family Poaceae; genus Triticum; species Triticum urartu. Next base: position 98,420,676 of record NC_053027.1, on the reverse strand, counting down.
CAAAATGTTTTCGACAAGTTCAAGGTGTTGACTACGATGAGATTTTCTCAGTCACATCGATGCTTAAAAGTCTGTCTGAATCATGTTAGCAGTTGCCGCATTTTATGAAATCTGGCAAATGGATGTCAAAACTGCATTCCTTAATGGATTTCTTAAAGAAGAGTTGTATATGATGCAACCAGAAGGTTTTGTCGATCCTAAAGGTGCTAACAAGGTAAGCAAGCTCCAGCGATCCATCTATGGACTGGTGCAAGCATCTCGAAGTTTGAATATATGCTTTGATAAAGTGATCAAAGCATATGGTTTTATACAGACTTGCGGTGAAGCCTGTATTTACAAGAAAGTGAGTGGGAGCACTACAACATTTCTGATAAGTATATGTGAATGACATATTGTTGATCGGAAATAATGTAGAATTTTCTGTAAAGCATAAAGGAGCATTTGAAAGTAGTTTTTCAAAGAAAGACCTCGGTGAAGCTACTTACATATTGAGCATCAAGATCTATAGAGATAGATTAAAACACTTGATATATTTTTCAATGAGTACATACCTTGACAAGTTTTTGAAGTAGTTCAAAATGGAACAGTCAAAGAAAGAGTTCTTGCATGTGTTGCAAGGTGTGAAGTTGAGTAATACTCAAAACCCGACCATGGCAGAAGATAGAGAGAGAATGAAAGTCATTCCCTATGCCTCAACCATAGGTTCTACAAAGTATGCCATGCTGTGTACCAGACCTATTGTATACCCTGCCCTGAGTTTGACAAGGGAGTACAATTTTGATCTAGGAGTAGATCACGGGACAGCGGTCAAAATTATCCTTAGAGGACTAAGGAAATATTTCTCGGTTATGGAGGTGATAAAGAGTTTGTTGTAAAGAGTTATGTCGATGCAAGCCTTGACACCGATCTGGATGACTCTGAGTCTCAATCCGGATACATATTGAAAGTGGGAGCAATTAGCTAGAGTAGCTCCGTGTAGAGTATTGTAGACATAGAATATTTGCAAAAAACATGCGGCTCTGAATGTGGCAGACCCATTGACTAAACTTCTCTCATAAGCAAAACACGATCACACCTTAGTACTCTTTGGTTGTTAATCACATAGCGATGTGAACTAGACTATTGACTCTAGTAAACTATTCAGGTGTTGGTCACATGACGATGTGAACTATGGGAGTTAATCACATGGTGATGTGAACTATTGGTGTTAAATCACATGGCGATGTGAACTAGATTATTGACTCTAGTGCAACTGGGAGACTAAAGGAAATATGCCCTAGAGGCAATAATAAAGTTGTTGTTTATATTTCCTTATATCATGATAAATGTTTATTATTCATGCTAGAATTATATTAACCGGAAACTTAGTACATGTGTGAATACATAGACAAACAGAGTGTCACTAGTTTGCCTCTACTTGACTAGCTCGTTGAATCAATGATGGTTATGTTTCCTAACCATAGACATGAGTTGTCATTTGATTAACGGGATCACATCCTTAGAGAATGATGTGATTGACTTGACCCATCTGTTAGCTTAGCACGATGATCGTTTGGTTTGTTGCTATTGCTTTCTCCATAACCATACATGTTCCTATGACTATGAGATCATGCAACTCCCGAATACCGGAGGAACACTTTGTGTGCTACCAAACATCACAACGTAACTGGGTGATTATAAAGGTGCTCTACAGGTGTCTCCGATGGTACTTGTTGAGTTGGCATAGATCGAGATTAGGATTTGTCTCTCCGATTGTCGGAGAGGTATCTCTGGGCCCTCTCAGTAATGCACATCACTATAAGCCTTGCAAGCAATGTAACTAATGAGTTAGTTGCGGGATGTAGTATTACGGAATGAGTAAAGAGACTTGCCGATAACGAGATTGAACTAGGTATTGAGATACCGACGATCGAATCTCGGGCAAGTAACATACCGATGACAAAGGGAACAACGTATGTTGTTATGTGGTTTGACCGATAAAGATCTTCGTAGAATATGTAGGAACCAATATGAGCATCCAGGTTCCGCTATTGGTTATTGACCGGGGATGAGTCTCGGTCATGTCTACGTAGTTCTCGAACCCGTAGGGTCCGCACGCTTAACGTTCGGTGACGATCGGTATTATGAGTTTATGTGTTTTGATGTACCGAAGGTTGTTCGGAGTCACATGACGAGGAGTCTCTAAATGATCAAGCCGTAAAGATCGATATATTGGAAGGCTATATTCGGACATCGGAAAGGTTCCGAGTGATCCGGGTATTTTTTGGAGTACCGAGGGAGTTACGGGAATACGGGAGTACATATGGGCCTTAGTGGGCTTTAAGGGAAAAAGAGGAGAAGCCACGAGGGCTGGTCGTGCGCCCCCCATGGGCCTAGTCCGAATTGGACTAGGGGAGGGGTTGCGCCCCCTCTTTCCTTCTCCTCCCCCTTTCCTTCCTCCCCTGTCCTAGTAGGACTAGGAAAGGAGGAATCCTACTCCTACTAGGAGGAGGATTCCTCACCCCTTGGCGCGCCTAGAGAGGCCGGACGACCTCCCCTTTCTCCTTATATACGGGGGCAGGGGGCACCCTAAGACACAAGTTGATCAGTTGATCTTTTAGCCATGTGCGGTGCCCCCCTCCACCATAATCCACCTCGGTCATATTGTAGCGGTGCTTAGGCGAAGCCCTGCGTCGGTAGCATCATCATCACCGTCATCACGCTGTCGTGCTGACGGAACTCTCCCTCGAAGCTCTGCTAGATCGAAGTTCATGGGACGTCACCGAGCTAAACGTGTGCTGAACTCGGAGGTGCCGTACGTTCGGTACTTGGATTGGTCGGATCATGAAGACGTATGACTACATCAACCGCGTTCTCATAACGCTTCCGCTTACGGTCTACGAGGGTACGTGGACGAAACTCTCCCCTCTCGTTGCTATGCATCACCATGATCTTGCGTGTGCGTAGGAATTTTTTTGAAATTACTACGTTCACCAACAATATGTGCATGGGCGTGAGTGGGCACGACACATCAGTTCTCGTTCACATCACATCTAAGCAATAATAACTAAACTATGGAAGAAATTAGAACAGAGGGCCTAAAACTCTGCACATGATACAGTATCATTGGTAGGAGCTAGGGCCCTACCAGGTCTTGGCCGGAGGTTGTAGGGGAAAGAGGGAGGCTGGTGAGGATGTGACCGCGGCGGCCGGCGTGCTGGCGCCGTCTCGCGCGGGAGGAGAGGCGGCGGCGATGGGAGAGGAGGCGGCTAGGTTAGGGTTCCGGCTCCTCAAGGAGCCGGGCAATAGAATATGTCTTATTGCTTAATTTCTAAAAGGGGGTCTTACAATTGTTTATATAATCTCGATGCTAATAAAAATAAGATAACTTGGGCTAAGCCCCTAACTAAATGCGCCCATTGGGCCTCCTCCGGCTATAAGTGACGCCGATCATAACATCTCTCCCGCCCTACGCAAACAGCTCGTCCTCGAGCTGGAAGTCTGATAGTGTTGACGGAACTCGTCACGCTGCTCCCAAGTGGCGTCCTCCTCTGGAAGGCCTTCCCACTGGATCAACAAGTACCACACCCCGCGACGCAGCTGGGCCTGCAACACCTTTGCTGGTCCAGGAAGGAGGCGCACGTCGGAGGTCAGAGGAAGCGCTGGCGTGGCCGCCGGCGGATCCTCATGGAAGGGCTTTAGCAGCCCCACATGGAAGACGTCATGGATGCGAGCACTGGCTGGAAGCTGAAGGCCACCTTTCCGATGCGCTCCAGCACGGAAAATGGCCTGGCGTAGCGAGGGCCCAGCTTGTGCTTCGCGCGCGGGTCAAGGGACTGTGTAGAGCGGTGAAGAAGGCGCAACCACACCCAGTCGCCCACCGCAAACTCCGCCTCGCGGTGGTGGCCGTCGTAGTAGTGCTTGGCCAGGTGCTGAGCCTGAATGAGGCGTTGCCGCACCTCCGCAAGCATCTCGTCCCGGCTGCGATGAAGGTCGCTCGCTGCCTCCGTCCTAGCCGTCTCCGGGTCAACCGGCAGGATGGGCGGAGCGGTCGTCCATAGACCACCTCAAACGGCGTGGCGCGTAGGGCGGAGTGATAAGAGGTGTTGTAGCAGTACTCCGCCCATGCGAGCCAGTCCACCCAAGCACTAGGATGATCACCTGTAACACAACGCAAATACATGGCAATCACCTTGTTGACCACCTCGGATTGGCCGTCCATCTGAGGATGGAAGGTCGTGCTCAGGCAGAGCTTCACGCCCATCATCCAGAAGAGATCGCGCCAGACATGCCCCATGAACACCAGGTCCCGGTCACTGACGATCGAAGAGGGAAATCCGTTAGGCGGACAATGCCGTCGAAGAAGGCGCGGGCCACGGAGTCGGCGGTGTAGGGATGGTTGAGCGTGATGAAGTGTGCGTACTTGGGTAAGCGGTCGACCACCGTGAGGATGACGGACTTGCTGCCCACCTTGGGGAGGCCTGAAGGAAATATGCCCTAGAGGCAATAATAAAGTTATTATTTATTTCCTTATATCATGATAAATGTTTATTATTCATGCTAGAATTGTATTAACCGGAAACTTAGTACATGTGTGAATACATAGACAAACAGAGTGTCACTAGTATGCCTCTACTTGACTAGCTCGTTGAATCAAAGATGGTTAAGTTTCCTAGCCATAGACATGAGTTGTAATTTGATTAAAGGGGTCACATCATTAGATAATGATGTGATTGACTTGACCCATTCTGTTAGCTTAGCACGATGATCGTTTAGTTTGTTGCTATTGCTTTCTTCATGACTTATACATGTTCCTATGACTATGAGATTATGCAAGTCCTGAGTACCGGAGAACACTTTGTGTGCTACCAAACTTCACAACATAATTGGGTGATTATAAAGGTGCTCTACAGGTGTCTCCGATGGTACTTGTTGAGTTGGCATAGATCGAGATTAGGATTTGTCACTCTGATTGTCGGAGAGGTATCTCTGGGCCCTCTCGGTAATGCACATCACTATAAGCCTTGCAAGCATTGTGACTAATGAGTTAGTGGCGGGATGGTGCATTATGGAACGAGTAAAGAGACTTGCCGGTAACGAGATTGAACTAGGTATAAGGATACCGACGATCGAATCTCGGGCAAGTAACATACCGATGACAAAGGGAACAACATATGTTGTTATGCGGTTTGACCGATAAAGATCTTCGTAGAATATGTAGGAGCCAATATGAGCATCCAGGTTCTGCTATTGGTTATTGACCGAAGACGAGTCTCGGTCATGTCTACATAGTTCTCGAACTCGTAGGGTCCGCACGCTTAACGTTCGGTGATGATCGGTAATATGAGTTTATGTGTTTTGATGTACCGAAGGTAGTTCAGAGTCCCATATGAGATCGCGGACATGACGAGGAGTCTCGAAATGGTCGAGACATAAAGATCGATATATTGGACGACTATATTCGGACATCGGAAAGGTTTCGAGTGATTCAGGTATTTTTCGGAGTACCGGAGAGTTATGGAATTCGCCGGGGAGTATATGGGCCTTATTGGGCTTTAGGGGAAAGAGAGAGGGGAGGTTGCGCCCCCCCCCCCAAAGGCTTAGTCCAAATTGGACTAGGGGGAGGGGCGGCGCCCCCTCCTTCCTTCTCTTCTCATTTCCCTTTCCTTCTCTCCTACTCCTACCACATGGAAGTAGGACTCCCCTTGGGGCGCGCCTAGGAGGGCCAGCCTCTCCCCCTCCTCCACTCCTTTATATACGTGGCCAGGGGCACCCCATAGACAAACAAGTTGATCATTGATCCCTTAGCCGTGTGCGGTGCCCCCCTCCACCATAATCCACCACGATCATATCGTAGTGGTGCTTAGGCGAAGCCCTGGGTCGGTAGCAACATCATCACCGTCATCACGCCGTCGTCCTGACGGAAATCTCCCGTGAAGCTCTGCTGGATCGGAGTTCGTGGGACGTCATCGAGCTGAACATGTGCTGAACTCTGAGGTGTCGTGCGTTCGGTACTTGGATCGGTCGGATCATGAAGACGTTCAACTACATCAACCGCGTTCTCATAACACTTATGCTTACGGTCTACGAGGGTACGTGGATGATACTCTTCCCTCTCGTTGCTATGCATCACCATGATCTTGCATGTGCGTATGAATTTTTTTGAAATTACTACATTCCCCAACAAGGCCCTCGATGAAGTCCATAGAGATATCGGCCCAGACCTGAGAGGGCACCTCTAGGGGCTGTAGCAGCCCAGCCGGGCGCAGTGTCTCCGTCTTGTTACGCTGGCACGTGAGACAAGACCTCACCCAATCTCGGACCAGGGCCCGATCGCCGGGGAGGTAGAAATCGGCGCGGAGACAGTGGAGGGTATTCTGCACACTCTCGTGGTCGGCCGAGTGTGCCATTAGCAGAACCTGGTGACGGAGTTCGCCGTGATCCGGCACGAAGAGGCGGAGCCCATGCAGAGCAAGCCATCCGTCAAACACCACGGTCCTCCAAGTCGTCGGCATCGAGGCGCTGCCGAAGGAGCTGAGCGTCCAGCGCTTTCGCGGTGGCCCTGCGGATGTCGTCAATGAGGGCGAAGGAGGGCCCCGAGCAGATGCATAGGGCCGCCCTGTCGGCGTCGCCAGCGTCCGCGTCATGGTCGGTGTCGCGGTGGGACAGGGCATTGGCCACGGTGTTAAGATGGCCCGGACGATACTCGACGGTGAAGTCGAAGCCAAAGAGCTTGCTGATCCACTAGTGCTGCAGCACGGTAGAGAGCCTCTGGTCCAATAGGAACTTGAGGTTGTAGTGATCCATGCGGATACGGAACGGCCGCCCCCAAAGATATGGCCGCCAGTGGCGCAGGACCTGCACCAAGCCAATGAGCTCCCGCTCATAGACCGCAAGCTTATGATGGCGCGCGGCGAAGGGCCTGCTGAAGAACGCAAGCGGCCCGTCGCCCTGATGGAGGACGACTTCGAACCCCACACTGGAGGTGTCGCAGTCCATCATGAACAGACGGTCAAAGTCGGACATCTGGAGGACGGGACCCGTCGTGAGGGCCCTCTTGAGGGCCTCGAACGCCTCGGTGGCCTCCGCATCCCAGGCGAAGGCGTCGCGTCGCAATAAGTGCGTGAGCGGGGAAGCGATGAGGCCGCACTCCTGGATAAATTTCCGGTAGTACCCTGCGAGGCCCAGGAAGCCGGGGAGAGCCCGCGGTGAGTGCGGCGTCGGCCATGCCGCGACAGCCGCCGCCTTGTCGGCGTCCATAGCAACACCCTCGGCCAAGATGACGTGGCCGAGGTAGGCGACTGGGGGCGTGCCGAACGAGCACTTCGAGCGCTTAAGATGGAGATGGTGCGCTCGAAGCTCGTTGAAGACGATGGCGACGTGCTGAAGGTGCTCCGCCCACGAGGCGTTGTAGATAAGAATGTCATCAAAGAAAACAAGCACAAACCGATGCAAGTAGGAGCGGAGGATGTCGTGCATCAAGGCCTGAAAGGTCGCCGGGGCGTTGGAGAGGCCAAAAGGCATCACCAATAACTCGAAGTGGCCGTGATGAGTCCGAAACGCCGTCTTCGCAACATCGTCCGGGTGCATCCGCACTTGGTGGTAGCCCGAACGGAGGTCGAGCTTGGTGAAGAAGCGCGCCCCATGGAACTCATCCAGGAGCTCGTCGATGACAGGAATAGGAAATTTGTCCTTGAGCGTCTGGGCGTTAAGGGCACGGTAGTCGATGCAGAAGCGCCATGTGTCGTCCGACTTATGGACGAGGACCGGCGCCGAAAACGGCGAAGTAGAGATCCGGATGATGCCCAAGGCGAGTATGAGCGTGCACTGCCGCTCCAGCTCGTCCTTCTACAGCTGGTGGTGGCGGTAGGGGCGCACCGCCACCGGCGCCGTGCCCGATAGGAGATGAACGCAGTGGTCATACACCCGGGCTGGCGGAAGGCCCTGAGGCTCGTAGAAGAGGTCGTGGTGCTGCTATAGAAGATGATCCAACAGAGGGTGCTCGGGCCCTGCAGCAATCGCGGCCAGCTGTAGCTGCGGCACTGCCGGTGAGGCGCTACCCACGCCCTCCTACCGAACGTGGTGCCCCTGGCGCCAGAAGGCCATCTCAGGTCGTCGAAGTCCTAGAGGATGGGACCGAGGGTCCTCAAGAAGTCGACGCCGAGGATGAAGTCGAAGCAGCCCAAGTCGATGCCGTCGCACGTGATGGTGAAGTGCCCGTGGCCGATGGTGATGGGCACGTTCCGCGCCAGGCCGCCAGCCCATGGCAGCAGAGTCGGTCGCCGTTAGCCACGGTGACCCGGAGTTGCTCCCCACCCGTCGGCTGGAGCGCTAAGCGGCGCATGGTTGCCTTGGGCAGGAAGTTATGCGTGGAGCCCATATCAAGGAGGGCCACCAGGCGCTCGCCGTGGATCATCACCGGCAAGAGCATAGTCCGCTCGTCTCGGATGCCCGCGAGCGCATGGAGGGAGACCACAAGAGCCGTCGCCGGAGCGGGCGCCGGTGCGACCTCCGCAGCAACTGGGGTGGGCAAGTCGCCGAGCCCGTCGGCGGCCGTGTTCTCCTTGACGTAGTCAGCCGCCTCCAAGTAGATGAGTCGCGGGCATACATGGCCCGACATGTAGGGCTCGTCGCAATTATAGCAAAGCCCCTGGCGACGGTGCTCGAGCTGCTTGGCCGGGGTGAGCAGGCGGAAGGGTCGCGTCACGGCCGGAGTGGTAGTCGCTGGAGCGGCCGAAGGCGGGCAGAACAACACAGGTGGTGTCGGGGGCGGCCTGGCTGACTGTCGGGCCCCCCGATACGGTGCCGCCTGCTGCAAGGCCTACGCGTGATGCTCGAAAGCGCGGGCATAGTACATCGCCGTCTGGAGGTCCTAGGGTCCTCGAAGCTCCACATCCACGCGGATATGATGCGGTAGACCGCCGACGAAGAGCTCGGCCTGCTAACGAGCCGTCACGCCGAGGCCTGGAAGCGGTCAGCAAAGTCCTGCACCGTGGAGGTGAAGGGGAGGCGGCCTAGCTCCGCCAGCCGGCTCCCGCGCATCGGTGGCTCCCGCACTCGTCCTGCTCGAGGGCGTAATACCACGTCTGTGCGGTGCCTCGGAGGTGATATGAGGCGAGCCAGGTGTGGTCCGACGCGAGTGTGCATTGCCCCCGGAAGAACTGCTCACACTGATTAAGCCAGTTGAGGGGCTCCTCGGTGCCATCGTAGGTGGCGAAGTCGAGCTTGGCGAAACATGACGGTGTATGAGTATGACCGTCGTGGGAGTACGGCGCGTCGGTGCGGAGCAGCGAGGAGGCCGGCACCGATTCGGTGGACATAGGGGGGCCCCTATGGAACGGTTGCCCGTCGAGGCCAGCGTAGTGGCCCGCGGCGCTAGAGGACCTGTCGTACTGCAGGGTGGGCGCCGGCTGTGAGTGGAGTACGGCGGTTCCGAGGCCATCGCGTAGACCAGCTGCGGCGACGACTCCGGCCAACCAGGCCGATAACGGCGAGGACGGCAACCGGACCTGGTGGATCGAGACTCCCGCCGGCGTAGTCGTAGCCGTCCCGGAGCTGATCGGCGATGGCGCCGGAAGCTGCGGCTGCTGCTGCAGCGGGGCGACGGGCGCAGCAGGGGCCGCCAGGGGCTGCGACGGCCACGGCAGCCAGGGCGGGGTTGAGGTGAGTGGCGGCGGCAGCTGCAGCGGCCCAGCGAGCGCGGCGAAGGCCGCCGGGTGTGGCGGCTACCACGGCAGAAGTAGCGGCCCGATGGCGGCGGCTGGGGGCGCGGCCGGCGGCGGCCCGTAGGGACCGGCCAAGTAGAGGCGGATCCCCTGGACCACAGTGGCAACGGAGCGCTCCGGTGACTTCCTCCATGGTGAAGACGGTGGGAACCGGCGCGGCAGAGGTGATCGGCATCGGCGGTGGAGGGGCGCTGGCCGTGGTGGCCGGTGGGGAGGTGGTGGCGGTCGGCAGTGCAATGGTTGGGGTGGGCGGCGACGAAGACATGATCGCACCTAAGCTACCTGATACCAAATTGGTAGGAGCTAGGGCCCTACCGGGTCTTGGCCGGAGATTGTAGGGGAAAGAGGGAGGATGGCGAGAACGTGACTGCGGCGGCCGGCATGCTGGCGCCGTCTCGCGCGGGAGGAGAGGCGGCGGCGACGGGAGAGGAGGCAACTAGGTTAGGGTTCCGGCTCCTAGGGAGCCAGGCAATAGAATATGTCTTATTGCTTAATTTCTAAAAGAGGTCTTACAGCTGTTTATATAATCTCGATGCTAATAAAAATAAAATAACTTGGGCTAAGCCCCTAACAAAACGCATCCAAGCTAAATGCCACATTTTGAGATAGCCCAAACAATTGGCCTAGAACTACAAACTATTCACAAATCTTCTCAAAACAAAACTCACAATTGTTACAATTTTCTGTAGTGACTTCCAAAGCACAACCAGTGGAGTACACATATCCAAACAAAAAGTTTGCCCAATGTATGACTGAGATAGGAAGTGTAAGTATGGCCTAGCTAGCTTACAAAGTCTACATTCATGTTATTAAAGGTACTAGCCACTTCTAATTTATTGACTGGAAAATAAAATTTAGAGGCAGAGCATGCCACTTTGGTTTTCTTGATCTAGCTTTAACTGAAAAGGCTGCAGTGTGTAATAACACTGACTTGCTCATAAAAGTACAGAGCAGAGCAATCTGCATTCCATAAATCCTAAGATGCAAGTAACAGATTGAATTCTGAAACGCCTACACATATGGTTATGATCTACTTTCAGAACCTCACTTTCTATCTGATGATTTAATTAAACCTCGTTCATTTTTGAGTCTACCCTCTTGACCTTATTTCTTTAAACTCTCTTTTAAAGTAGTTTCTATCAAATGATTCAAGAAATTTTCAAAAACTATGCCTCTTGTTCTGTCCACAGATCACACATCACAAAACACATACCTGAGACTAATAGAACTCATAAGACGAAGAGAAATCTGACGAGGTGGGGTGAGGAAGTAGAGGAGACCGCGATGTAGTCGACGCCGCACTGCTCGTGTGAAAGAACGTGGAAGAGGCATCTGCTCGGGGAAGAGGCTGTATTCGGTGCTCTTGGGGGAGAGGACGAAGACGTGGCACTGCTCTGAGGCTCCTGTAGGCCTACTCTGGGAGGCCGGCAGCCGCGGAGGGCAGGCGGCGGCGGGCGAGGGTGCTTGAGGAGGAGGCTAAGGTCAGACGGCCGATTTGGGGATTTTGGTGTGAGTCAAGATTGGGGATTTTTGTGTATTTGGAGCGAAAATTTTAGTTATTGGGAAACTCTTCACTCAATCCTAGTGGCGTTGACTCTACTTGGAGCACAAGTATTTCCTCCGTTCCATGAAAATTCGGATGTATCTAGACACTAAATACTAGCATCTAGATACATCAAAATTTTGACAAACCTCAGACATGTTCTATAGGACAGGACGAAGGGAGTATTAAATATGCTCGCTAATTTATGAAAAATATACAGTTTTTTGTGCATTTTCGGTTGTAGATCAGTCGCATCTAACGCTGCACTTCAGTTGCTTTGAGGTCAATCCTAGAAAAACAAGCTAAATGGTACTCCCTCTGTTCCTAAATATAAGTTTTTTAGAGATTTCATTATAAACTACATACGGATGTATATAGATATATTATAGAGTGTAGATTCACTCATTATGATATATATTTAGTCTTTCATTGGAATATCTAAAAAGACTTATATTTCGGAACCGAGGGAGTACTAATTTTACAAACTGGTACGGTAATGTGTGGATACTGGATAGTCTTCATCCTCGCTCCACCACTACACGGCTGTACTGCTTCGTGTGAAGCCATCAAAAGTGGAATTTGGGAACAGTTGAAACTGGTCCAGTAAGAAATTCGGGGACAACACACGGAGGCATCCATTGCTCCATTATTAGAACAAGGGCGAAGCTTTATGAAGTTTAAACTAACATTTACAATGCTCTTATCGTTATTTATGCATCAATCTAATCTAAACAAGATGACGAATCAATAAAAGTTTACTACTCCAGAGATGGTGATAGGAGAGTCGATCAACACCCGCTTTGCTTCTCCTTCGGAAACCAACTGTGGCAGTGTGTTTGCTTCCTTTGGTGCAACACCTCCGACTGTCCATAGAGTACAATGTGGAAAATCATTTTTAGAGACAATAGCCTCACCATTTACCATTCCAAGATGTGCTCCGAGCGCAGCCATCTTGTCGTTGTAGAAGAATGCATTAAACGATACGTGGACTTTCTGGTTCAGGTAGACGCTGTAACTTGCAACTGCAGCTACACCATGGGCTCTTTTGTGGGCGAGGGTGACATGCACGTTCATCAGGTTATCCTCTAATTTTATGCCGTTAAGAAAATTGTTGACATCAGTGTCGTTCTCCGCAACCTGCTCAGTTGTGCAATATGCACGATGTGATTAAAGTTACAGCAACGCTTCATATAATGAAATAACCTAGAAGCAGCGGTCACATAGAACAAGTCTATGCCTAAGGATCACATGAGCTGTGCAAAGAATCTTGCTTTGGAGACTAAACTTAGCATACAATTCTTACTGATGGACAAGGCCCAATATATCTGCCTGGGATAATGTCACAGCAGCGAAAATGATATTGCCGAACCTCCGCTTCGCAGTATCAGGTGTTTTGGTATCACCTTTTGCCACAGCCTTTAACTGTTCCACTACTTCTTTCACAGCAACCTCAAAGGGAACCTAAACAAAATAAACATTATAACATAAAAAATCAAATACTTTTGTCCTCATGGAACAAAAGCATCATCTTAATGTGCACCGAAATTGTAACTCAAAGCCTTTTATGGTTTCAGACTTTTAGTAGGCAGTGCATGCTAGCCAATAACTCCCTGATTAAAGTACATCACATAGCAATGTAAAGTCATCTCTACTGCTATTGCCAAATCAAAGATAAGTGTTAAGATTAAGAGTGGGTCCCATTTCAAATTGTGACTGTAAAGAGAGTAATGAGGGTATTACCCCAATGGATGAGGTTGGTAGTGAAATGTGTCAACGTAGGACCCCCAAAGTGAAGAGGTAATTCAATTAATGATGTGCGAAAAAAGGTAGGTATATACTTATATTGTATATATTTCACACTAAGTTAAGGGTTTGTGTGTCTTCTCTTGTAAGCCTTCTGCACTACATTGCCTACTTTGGCTTAAATAAACATAGCACGCCAGTTCATAAAGTTAAACAGTGGCAACAGGGTAAAGTGAGTTTGGAAGGCTCATCTACCACAAACTTCTTTGTCTTGAGCTAAGCTTAGAAATTTCTCTTTTATTATTAGTTTGTGACAAAACGACATGGGGTAGTGCAAAACCACAACCACCTATCCTTACTGACTATTTGATACTTTATTGTTCTAATTGTCCACACGTTAAATTTTCTCAATCAACCAAGAGTTAAGGATACATATTTTCAACAAATAATAGATGTGATATGTTTACCTGAATGGATTTAAGATAATCAGCATTCCCGAACAAGATCTCACGCAACCTCTTCTCCCACTGTGACTGTGCCCAACCTTCTAATAGCTCCGCTCTGTTTTGACATTATTAGTCAAATCAGCCAGTATATCATGATTTTGACTATTCGTGGTACTTACTTTTTTGGTGAACATTATCAGATAACACATCATTAACTTGGTACTCTTGGGTTTTAAGGGGGGGGTAACAGTTACATACCTTCCATGAATGAATAAGCTAAGCACCTCATCTAAGATAGTTTTAACATCACCAGGCAATGGAGATCTGGAACAAAAGCCAAGTAAGAGTTCAGTAGATACATGTTTTTTTACCAACAAATTTTTCCACAACGCGATCTCATCAAAACATAACCAGCATTCCATAATGCCACGTCCAGATGTCCCTTTATACGTAGTCATAACATGTTAGACAATTTAAAATATATACAGCAGTCACTATCTACAAGCTTGTGTAAAGCGTAAATATTGTGTACATCATGATTGACCCGTTGGAGCACACGAAACATGAAAACAGCAAGAGCTTCCAAAGAAAATGGATTTGTATCGGTGCCTGCAGTTTGAAGAAAAATTACAAAGCAACTCAGTGATCCTATCCAAGAATATAAGCACTTCATAAATACAGATAGACAGTGAAGATGGGAATAACATTCTAGAATCTAAATAATCTCCAAGCAAGGGGTTTTGTATTGACTTAGTAAATAATCTCCAAATAATTGCTTTCCTCTTGAGTTCTTCATAAAGTGGCAAAAGAAAAATAGAGCAAAATATAATGAAGCATACGTTACCTTCAGAATCAGGAATAACAGGAGCAGCAGCTGCTTTTGTGGTCCGGCATATATCCTCAATCTAGAATAAATAGACCATCAGTTCCGTTCTTTCTAAACTGTAGCATGTGAAAGAAATAACATTGATAGGTATACTCTATCTAATTTGAAAGTAATCTTGCCTGCCGCCACACTTTCTCATTTCGTGCGTTTTTATCGGCGAGGGTTATTCTAAATGGTTCCTCTTTTCGCTTATCAGCAACCTTATGCCAGTATCTTCCTGCAAGGGCAAACAGTTTATAAAAAGGTCAAAACAGCCTCACTCTAGAAGAGTAACTCTATACAATTAATCAGTTTGGCTGAAATATAGCACCTAAAATAGCAAACAAAATTGAATAACAGGCATACAGGTATATATTTATGCAGTACTCTACCAAAGTACCAATAGAACTGATGCTATAAATATATACTGCTAAAAGTACTATAAAATCATATTCCCTTAGTTTTCAAGAAACTGCATCTACAGCAGGATATCGACTATAATTTATCAGTACAGCAGCCTCCTATTGAGTAGAAATGTGGTCCTATTTTGGCCCTGCAAACTTCGGATCCATTTTTAGCAGGAAGAAACCCCTACCTCACCTGTTACATAGCCTAATGGTCCAGTGTCTCTAACATGTGAGTGAGTGAGTGAAAGCTTGTTTGTCCCCGTAATTATAAAAAATGTGTTCTGTTGTCCACTAATGATGACTTCCAAATTAGGGCCTTGCAACCAAATCAGAGTACCAAAAATAACCTATGCGCTTACGGATAATATTCATAATACATAATTACCAAATTTAGAAAGCACACTAGCGACAGAAAGTCTTTTGTCACTAGCGCAATGGAATGTTATAATTCTCGAAAATAAGCTACATCAGGAAAAGCAAATTTTGCCAGTTCTTATTGTTGAACAAGGAATATCAAACATTCAAAGTTGGGAAGTATTGCTACATGCTGCCAGAATAATCAAATTTGTATTCATCATTCTCATAAGCACATGTAAATTTGTATTCTATTTGCATCAGAAAATCTAAGAACAAGTGGACCGCCTCCACCGAACCCATGTTTTGGTCCTATGAACATAGCAACCAAAGAATACTGCCAAATGTTCCGTACCTCCAATAAGCTCTCCTGTCAAACAATGAAGAGGGCGATTATCACCAAGGCCACCAGGCATTTCCAATATTTCCTTACATAGAGCAGACTTTGCACAACCAGGTATACCTGAAAGAAGAATAAACATGACGGTGAGCAAAACAATATAATGAGGACCAAGAGAACATAATGGCAATCAGAAAATCATAATACTGACAAAGGATATTTACTAGCTAGACAATTGCGGTATATTGACAATGATCTTAGAACCTGATCTGTCTGGTATACGCTTAGGCTCACAGGGTTTACAGGTTCAAGTCAAGCAACCCAAGGTGCCAGTTGGTCTGAGGCTTACAGTTAATATTGCTTAAGCAACCATCCGTTGAGAAGCTGCTTGCATGACTTAATTCTCTAGTTTATCATTGTCAGACCCGAGTGGTGCTGACAGACAAGATCTTCAGAATTGCAGCTCAACTAGCAGTTTTATTAGCAAATTCAGAGGAATGCTTCGAGTTCTTGCAAGAGCTACAATGGGTACAAAGCCGGCCAGGAACACTGGCGGCGGAAAGGGGGAAACCCTAGAAATGGTTCGATGGTCTCCTCCGACCAGGAGAGTGGGCTTTATAGCCTTACAAATTGGTAAGAAAGTGAAAATGAAAAGTAAAAGAGTATTGATCTCTTTGGAGCCTTGTCGGAAAAGGAACAGCGACGCGCATGAGCTTGTGCACAGTCCGATCGTGAATCAATGGCATCGGCTTCAACTTAACACAGCGAAGCGGTACGGATGAAGGCGGGCCGTTGGATCACGAGTAGAGGGCCACCCTTGCTTCGCACGCGATCTTCCTCATTCAAACTTAACTGAAAGTGTCTGTTTGGCAGGGCAATTCTTCAGAGATGCAACTGGGTCCTGACAATCAGGTTTATAAGCTGTAAGCTTGATAAGCTAATGTTTGAGAATTGAGAGAAGGCCAAGATACACTTAATAGGTTCACAAATATTATGAATGCTCACACAGGGTAAGAAAAATCCAGAACCAACAAATTTAGGACATATAATTAATTAAGCCTAAAGTTACCTGAAAATGATGGTCTCTAGACCTATGTTGGTAAAAATGAGATCCATGGGCACGAGCACCCAGGATATTTTTGTTTAAGGGAGAGCCCACCCGGGTGAGATACCAAAAATTCTCTCCCAATATGATTCGAACCCTGGTCCGGCAGGGATGTGCCGTTGCGACCCTACCGCGGGACTACTTCCCTTTAGAAACTCATCTGCAAGACTGGGGGGTGCCAAAGTAAGTCAAGTTCTTCATATGGCTTGCCAGTCTTGATGGATGCTGGACTGACCAGCGTGGACAGAATCGAAGGTAGCAACATGCGCCTGTTTGCTTCCTCTGCTTGGAAACTACGCCCCACCTACTGGTTGACTGTCCCAAGGTGCAGCAGACCTGGTTTGAGGTCCTATCCAGGGTGCGAGCAACCTGCCGCCCTTAGGCGCCTGGTGAAGACTTCTTCGCTTACTCTACCAATCATTGGTGGCTTTATGCCCGCAGCTACTTCTAAGCCTCTGAGGAAGGGCCTGGCATCCATTGCGATCATCCCTTGATGATGCGGAATCACAGGAACGGCTGCACCTTTAACTGTGAGCAGCCAAGCCTCAACCGCCTACTTGAGCAAATCAAGGATGAAGCTATTGCGTGGGGTCACGCAGGAGCTACAGAGTGTCTCCCCTGTACTTGGGCTGTCCACTAGCTTGGTGTTGCGTCGTAACCATCATTTTTAGGCTTCAAAATATTTCTTTCTATTTATTCAACCCATCGAGAAGCAATCTTTGCGTTTTTCAAGAAAAAATATAGCTTAAGTGTGGACTGTCCACTAGCTTGGTGTGGCACCTCAGTTTCTGGCTGAACGTCAGATTCGACGCCCACCAAAAAAGTGTTAGACAAGTTATCTTCTTTTATTTTCAGGGTTTTTTTCTGCGAGACCTGGATTAATTTAGGCATCAAATAGGTGCATTAAACAATGGCCACCTAGACCCTACTTGCAAGTTCTGAGCTCATGATCAACATTCTATCTGTACAATGATCTATAGCTATTGGGAAAATCCAAATGAATCGAATGGTCTATCATCTGAAGCAGTATAATCTTCCCCCAACCTCACACAAACAGCAAAAAATACAGCATAGTTAGGTCGATAGTTTAGACACTGCCGGGCAAGGGCGGTACAAATGATTATCAAGTTCTTTAATCTTGAGAATATTAAAAACCAGTTATTCCAATGATTTGAAACAACTCAAGATGAAGAATGCTTATGAAACATAAACCTTAGAATCTGTTAAAAGAAAATAGGATTTACCAGGAAAGAAGACAACGAGGCCCTCAGTTTTGGAAACAACGTCGAGGGACGTTGTAGGACTACAAGGTGCTGTCCCACGTTCTGGCTGAAGATCATCCTCTCCATCTCTCAAATTTTCTGCTTGAACCAAGACACCAGCCGCCCCTACCAGATCCTGGTCAGCATATTGTTCAAGGAAAGGCTCTGCCTCATCAAGATACGCTGAGGACGAGAGTGGCTTATTGCCACACTTTAATGTAATGTGGACAGCCCTGTTTTAGCAAACCAAATAAAAAATAAAATTAACATCTGTAGTTTGGCAACGCAACACTTAAAACAATTCCTCCTATGAAGAGAAAGAAGTTAGTAATATACCATTGATCCAACAGTTTGCAAAGCTCTTTCTGTTTACGTGCTGATGTTCCCCAATTCCCCATGTGCCTATTAACACATTCAGGACCACTGATATCAGAGGTAACACTGTTTGTATTTAATACAACAGCACCAACCAAAACTTAATGTAGTCACAATCGACAACTAAGCTCAAATATTTCACATGGCTGAAACCTTCAAGCATCAAATCATCATTTGATGAAGACAAATTCTTGAATAGCATAGAAGGGGACCCCAACATGGTAGCGGCCTCGCTTACAGGTATTAACATTTCCTACTAATATGCATATCAACTAAGTAGATGTCCAAAGGATGCATTAGCTATGTTTCTGGCGTTACAACAATTATGGGCAGAATAAAACTAAATCAAGACTAGTAACTACAATGCTCATCTGTTTCAGCCAACCGCAGAAGGAACTGTGGAAAGGTGAGAACGAAAATTTGAGATTTGAATGCATGACATACTTCAGGTAATAAACTCGATATTTAGATGGGCCATCATTGAAAAGGGTGGAGAGGCCATCCCGAATTAAAAAGGTCCTGATCTGTCAGGTAGCCATGTAAGAGAATTGTTAGAAGATACAGATACATATCCACCAGTTCAAACTTTTGTGATTGCAGTCCTCTCCAGCGTGCAAGAATAAAAAAGCTTCTAAAGAAAAGAAGTCCACATAGATATGCCAAGCATATAAGCATTATAATGACAGTGTCATACTTATTTTACATGTGCATCGGATGTTAAAATGAAAGCAAGCAATCCAGAGTAAACAGCATTGTACTCATACATCAAGAAGTGACCAACGAACACCTAAGCTCTAAAAGAAGCTGCAAACAATGACAATGAAGTACCTTATATTTCAGGAATTTTAGTTTGAGCATCAAACTTGAATCCTCACCAGCCAGACCATCCTGAGCTGACGAACTTGAATCCACGGCACCATCAATAATTTCCAGTGAAGTGTTACTGTCTTCGGAAAGTTCAGCGCCCTTCTTATTGTTCGCCTTGCACAGGTTTATATGAATGAAGAAACCTAACCATGAAACATTACGTCCGTCAAAAGTCACGCTGACTTATTTTATTGAAAAGAATTTTGAGTCACATCGTCCATCTTACCCCTGAGGAGTCCGTTAAGAGAGACCTGAAAGATTGGAGTATCACCAAAGAGCTAGCTATGGACAGGGGTGCGTGGAAACTTGCTATCCATGTGCCAGAGCCATGAGTTGGTTGCGAGATCTTATGGGTTTCACCTCTAGCCTACCCCAACTTGTTTGGGACTAAAGGCTTTGTTGTTGTTATTGTTGTTGTTGTATCGTCCATCTTACCCCTGTACAGTGGCCATAACCCTTGATTTTTCCTAAAAATATACATGACCGATTAAATCTAATAGCAAATAATAAATCAAAAAAGGTACTGCTATGAATTAAGCTACGCGAGATTGACTTTACAATCGTACCTCATCTCTTGCTGATAACGTTTAAAAATAGAATCATTGCGCACATGGATAACCATCTTGTATGAAAGAGAATCAACATTTTGGTAATTCAAGTAACATTTGAACGCTGCAGGGAAATGTCTCTGCTTCATCAAACGAAACATCTCCTGTAACAGTGCAGAAGAAATAAATTATCATGTTCTAGTTATTGGAAGCTGGCATTTGCAGTTATAAAACATCTGCCATGTAAGTATGCCTGTTATCTACAGCAATTGTAAAAAGACTTATTCTTGGAATAGAACAAATAGAAACTACTAACCTGCAATTTCTTAGTTGCATAGTCTGTAGGATGTGCTTCCAAAAAGTAAGTGACAAGTGATTTATCAGTGTTTCGAGACTGAGCATCAAGACTACTGTTTCCAAACCAATCAGAGTGGTCTGGACACATTGAAGATCTGACATTTTCAAGAACTGCTTTAATTTTCTGTTCATGTAAAAGTAATAAGAAGTTACAGCACCATAGAACCAATACAAGACTAATAAAAATCATGAAAAGGGTGAATACCACTTGACAACATTAAACGATACCTGCTTTTCATCTGACCTATTAGCGGCACATATTTCACGTAAACTTGGTCCTAAATCAGATTCAACTGCATAGGAAAGTTACTTTGTACATCAACGATAAAAACTAATGTATTTACAGCTACACAACTCAACTGCATTGAGAATTATTTACTACTCCCTTTGTCCCAAAATTTAAGGCGCCTAAAAATTAGTCAAAAGTCAAATCTTACTAACTTTGACCAGATATTTAGGAAAAAATATTTAAATCTATAATATTGAATGGACACATTAAGGAAATATACTTTATGGTGAACCTATTGACATTAAAAAAATATACTCCCGAGCGGAGGGGAGCAGCAGCCTACTGCGTGGGGCGAGCTACTGGGGGAACCCCCTGCCGCTAATGGGGCGAGCTGCTGGACGGAGGATGGAGTCACGGGAGGAAGAAGGACAGCGAAACGATCGATCGATCCGATCGTGTTTTGAATCTGAGGGGATTTTCGAAAGTTTTGAATAGCAGAGCTTTTTTTTTGTAAAAGGACATATGTGAATGGGCCACGACAACAAACTGGGGCCAGAGGGAGTAGCTCTAATTGAACAGGAAACTTATTATTGAGATGAAAACTTATTTGAGATCGTTTGCAAACAAAGAGAAACTCTCTTGTATGGCTCATCTATTTCACTCAAATAACAAGGGGATGTCATTTACTAGCTTACCTCCATGTAATGGAGCCTGTGAGAGGCTTCTCAAGACTTCTTTCATTTGATCTGAACTTTGATGACTAACAATACGGGCAACCAGACCTTCAAGTATCTCACCCTGTACCTTTAAATGATCCTTGGACCCTAAACGAAGAGAGACATGAAAAGATATTATAACAGCAGTGAGAGTGTAAGACAACTAATGGAAAATTACCGTGGGGATCTCCCCTACGGTTTGCTGGTAAAAAGAAAAGATACTGTAAGACAACAATTATTACTCAAGATAGACTTACCTGGTACAGATATATCAGCTATTTTGTCAAGGGCTTCGCAAACCAGTGTGGCAGTCCCCACTTCACACAATGCATCATAGGCAACGAAAAAAGAAGTAGCAGATTTCCTTGCAAAGATGTAAACAGAAAGAAGAAGAATATTAAGACAAGAACCAGCAGTGTACAGATGCGCACTTTTGAGGGTACCGAAACAATGGCTCCAGCAGATGAATGACATGATTGCATAGACACTAAAAATATAGCAGTTGAACAATGTCTATCAGTATGTACAGTGTAAAATAACTTAGCTACAATAGTCTATACCCCAAAAAGATGCATGCCAATGTAAAGAGTAGTTGACGGTACATTGGAGAAGAAGTTCAATAAATTTAATAGCATTGGCATAGATGAGCGTATGATTCGTGTCGAAGCAACAATCCATTGTAATAATAAACTAAAAAACTGACAAGACAGGAAACATTGAACTTGAGTTACGGAAACACCGAAAGATTTCAAACATGAGAAGAAAACTCGAAATTGGCATTTGTATCATCAGAAGGTGTTCCGTAAAATGCTCATACACAAGAATTATAATTAAATAATTTAGTCTGGATTAATGGAAACGGACACTTTTACTCTCATGATGCATCTCGTATCAAACAGCTTCATAATGGAAACTTATATCAAGCAAGGCAGTCAAATACTTTAGCAAAGGAATTTTCTTAACATAGAGTTGTCACATGGGCCACCTTGTGGAAAATAGCCAGACATTATTTGTCGATAGGCGCCATTTTCGACAAAAGGCAATCACGTCTGGAGTAGAATAGAACTTTGGTTTGCCATGACCCAACTCTGTTACAGCTGTAACCACGGCTGCATAAAGATATAAATATGCATCAAAAGAGATGTTAAAGAAATACTGCCAAGAATGCTAAAAATTCATGGACTGAAAAATGGTGCCATAATTATATGGGTAAAGAAACCTCTCCAAAACAGAAGCAAGAAAAATACCAGGATAATGATGTAGGCTGAATAACATGAGCAGAAAAAGGATTGTGCTGCTTCTTTTGTTCAGTCTTTATAACACCCCAAATAGAACCATGCTACTAAGTGAATGCAAAGAGTGAAATTTCAAGTATATCAATAGAAGCTTCTTACAGTTGTTAGTTTCCTGAATCATAAAAATGTTTCTAATCCAATGATTTTAGTTTATAAGTTATATCAGCAGTTGTGGCAATCTTATCACAAAATGATAATTTTATCTGTGTAAATGAAACCCGAATTTACCCCCAATAATATTTGACCCTTTTACTATTCTTATAAACAACACTCATCCACTATCAAGTACAGAAACAGTTATGCGTCATACATTTGAAGTTATAACTAGAAAACACTACTCCAGTAATGAATACCAATGAATAAAGCATATGGAGAGCACAATTTACATGAATCAGGGGAACTGACAATTTACACGAATCCAGGGAATGTAGATGAATCAGGGGAGGGGGAGGAGGGAGAGTACCATAATCATCCTTTGGCCTTTGCCCATGGTCTCCTAATTCAGCCGTTACAAGCTCCATTGAAATGTTTATCCGGTTTTTCTGGAAGCATATAACATGGGTAAAATCAGGAATCTTAAGAAAACTGCTGAGAAGTAGAAATGCGAACGATGAAAATCCCTAAGAATAAACTGAACATTCTTGATGAGTGTCTAATTCCAATAAACTATGTATCAAAGGAAGATTACACAGCACACCTACAATGGTGATTCCTAATGTGTTTGTTACCTAATACTCCCACCTTTTCATTTTCTAAAACGCATCTGGGTTAAGCACAGGGATTAAGGTGGCTATGATACCAAGAGAGCGATAGAGAGAAATGACCATGGTACCCATGATTTAACGGCTTGGGAATAAGAGAAATTACTTGGTGTGTGTGTATTTATCATAAATATAAACTATTTTAGTACATTAATTACTCATATGAGATCTTAAGCTACTTAGTTCGAGGCTCTGCCAAATTAAGAACTATACTGAATGAAATAGAAGCAGTGAAATATAAAATGGAAAATAATATTCTCTTTAGGTGAAGGTTCTGTATCATTACTATATGTTTATATCGACTACCAAATACCAAAAGATCCCGATACAAGAAACACAAAAATATGAAAATACGGAAGTCCAAAGGCATGTATCTCTTGAGGAAAGTTGCCCTGGGCATGGAATACCTGGAGATAATCATTAAATTCTGCTTGTATTTGAGGAGCTTCCTTTCCCCAAGCTTCATGAAACATACGGTCCAGGACAAAAACGCCCACAGCAGTGTAGCTATAAGCAGGAATTACACTTCAGTTAAATAACTCAACAAACATCAAGACAAACTAGCAGAACCTACATATTTCCAAAGCTATTCTTGGAATATGCTCCATGGTGACCAGCATACATGAATAGAGATCCTGAATGCTTCAGCGTAACCTGAACAAAAGCTTATCTTTGTAGGGTAAACACGTTTTAACCATCATTATAGTCCGGCGGATTGTCTATGGTCCGGTGGATCACCGCCGTTCCCCGACCTTCCTTGCGGAGCTCCACCAAAAGATCTCCGCCTCCCTCCTCCCAGTAGTTGTGGGCGGAGATTTTAACCTCATCCATTCTCCGGACGAGAAGAATAATGATAGGATTAACCTCCCCCGGATGCAGTTGTTCAACGACTGGATCGCGGAGCTCGGCCTCCGGGAGATCGAGCGGACGGGGGCGCGATTCACCTGGACTAACCGCCAGGCCGACCCGACGCGATCCGTCTTGGATCGTGTCCTAGTTTCCCGGAGTGGGAATTGAGGTGCCCCCTGACCTCGCTCCAGGCGATTACCCGGATTCGGTCTGACCACGTCCCTCTCCTCCTATCCTCTGCGGACGAGCGCCCCCCCCCTCCCGCCGCGGTTTAGGTTTGAGTCCTTTTGGCTCAACCAGGCCGGCTTTCGAGATGCGGTCTCTGCTCGTTGGACTCTTGCTCGCGCCTCTCCCCATTGCTCCATGTCCGCCGTTGACTCGTGGCACTTCTGCGCCAAGCTTGCCCGCCAATTCATGAAGGGCTGGGGCGCTAATCTTGGCCGTGACCTCCGCGAGCGTAAAAGATCTCTCTTGTTGGCTATTCAGGCTCTGGACGCCCGGGCCGACTCCTCCGGGCTCTCCCCAGATGAGTGGATGCTGAGATATGATCTTGAGGATCAACTCTCCTCCATCTACACAGATGAGGAGGCATACTGGAGGTTGCGTGGTACCCAAAGATGGGTGCTCCGCGGCGATGCGAACACTGCATATTTCCAGGCGGTTGCGAATGGCTGACGCCGGAGAAATTCCATCCACTGCTTGTGGGAGGATGGCGCCCCCCTTGTCCGCCCCGCGGCCATTCGGGCTCATGTAGACGGCTTCTACAAAGCCCTCTTTACCCCCACCCCTCGGGGTGGGGCTAGTCTCGCCCCCGACACTTGGACGGGTGGAGTTGGTTTCCGATGAGGCCAACGCGGCCCTTGTTGCCCCCTTCGCCGAAGAAGAGGTACCCGCGGCCATTAAAGGAATGAACCCCTCCTCGGCCCCGGGTCCGGATGGCTTGCCCGTTACGTTCTTTAAAACGTTCTGGCAGACAGTCAAACGAGGTCATGGCCCTCTTCGAGGAGTTCTATTCGGGCTCTATGGACCTTGGACGCCTCAATTATGGGATCATTACCCTCATCCCAAAGGTTCCGGGCGCCTCTGATATTCGCCAGTTCCGTCCCATCACCGTGATTAACGTGATATTCCGGATCCTGGCCAAAGGGTACGCCAATAGGGTGACCCTGCTCGCTAACTCGATCACTCACCCGAACCAATCGGCCTTCATCCAAGGCCGGTTTATTTTAGATGGCGTGTTGGTCTTCCATGAAGTCCTTCACGAAGTTCGGGTGAAACAACATCGCGCTGTCTTCCTGAAGCTGGACTTTCATAAAGCTTATGATACTGTGCACTGGCCTTTCCTTCGGAAGTGCTGCTGCGTAAGGGCTTGACGACGCTGGGTGACTCGCGTGATGCAATTAGTCTCCTGTGGCGGACCGCCGGAACATCAACTGGCGAGATTGGGCCATACTTCCCCACTCTCTGTGGGGTGCGTCAGGGGACCCGTTCTCGCCGTTCCTGTTCAACATGGTGGTCGATGCTCTGGCAGCCATCCTGCATAAGCCAAGGATGGGCCGCAATTACGGCTTGTCCCCCACCTAGTCGGAGGGGGAGGGGTCTCCCTCCTTCAATATGCGGATGACACCATATAATGGTTGAAGGTCACTCAGGACTGCTAACCTGAAGTTCCTCCTCCTGTGCTTCGAGCAGATGTCGGGCCTAACGATCAACTTCGATAAGAGCAAAGTGATGGTTCTTGGTTACCCTCCGGTGGAAGCTCAGGCTATCGCTGACCGACTTAACTGTCGGCTGGGTTCTTTTCCCACGACCTACCTGGGGATCCCCATTAGTGATTCGCGCCTCACCGTGGCGGACCTCTGCCCCACGGTGACCCGTATGCAACATCGCGTCGAGCCTTGGAAAGGGCGCTGGCTATCGAAGGCTGGCTGTGTGATCTCTTATCAACTCTTCTCGCCTAGCCTCCTTTTGGTTCCTCATGAGCTTCTATAGCCTCCATGAAAGCTGCACACAGGAATTGCCAAGTACCAATCCAGATTCTACTGGGCTGGCGAGGATAAGCAGAAGTACCATATGGTCAGCTGGCCGACATATGTAAACCCAAGGACCAGGGCGGTCTGGGATTTTGTCCTCCCGACGCATGAACATTGCCCTCCTGACCCGTTGGCTCTGGCGCATTGCTAATGGTGACGGAGGGCTTTGGCTCACCATCATCCGGAACAAGTACCTCCGTGGACAGCCTCTGGCTTTCTGTCAGCGTTCGGGCGGATCCCAGTTTTGGCAGGCCATCATTCAGCTGCTCCCTGTGCTTCGCATTGGCACGTCCATCTCGGTTGGGTCTGGGTCCGCGACCCTGTTCTAGTTTGATCAGTGGATTGGCGACACCCCTCTGGCCGCCCGCTTTCCCGAGCTCTTCGCCATTGCTGTTGACCCGCGGGTCTCTGTTGAGACGGCCCTTATTAACTTAGGGCGCCTCGCGTTTCGCCGTCCTTTTGGCCCGCCCGAAGTGGCCTCCTAGGATGCCCTCCTCGAGGACATCGCCCTTCTCCCGATGAATGTCACCGACACCCCGAACGCCATCTCTTGGCGCCTAGAATCTTCCAGACGCTTCTCTACCAAGTCCCTATACGCGGCCATCGCGCCTTCGCCCGCCCCCGAGCCCTTCAGTTTGATCTGGGATATCCGCCTGCCACTAAAGATTAGGATCTTTCTTTGGCAATGGATCCGTGGACGCCTCCCCTCCGGAGTCGAAGTCCTCAAGCGTAATGGACCTGGAGATGGGCTTTGCCCCCTGTGCGGCACGGTGGAGGATGCTAACCACATCTTCTTCGCGTGCTCCACGGCCCAGTTTCTTTGGTCTAGTTTCTGCGAGACGGTTGGTGGACAGTGGTGCAATTCCAATTTCCCCGACCTTCTCGCAGAGATCCATGCCTCCCCCCTCGCTACCGACATATCCGTTGGCTCTGCGTAGGGGTCCTCGCCTGGACGCTGTGGACTGTCCGTAATAAGCTTGTCATCCAAAAGGTCACTCTCAGACGTGCTATTGACGCCATTTTTAAAATGTGTGGGTACCTGCAGCTTTGGCGGCCGCTTAGCCGCCCTCAGGATCGGGACGTCATCAACACCCTCCTCGCCGACCTTCGATCGCTAGCCTTCCGCCTGGGCGCACCGCTTCCCCCCCCCCCCCCCCGGAGCCCGACTAGTTGCAGTCGTTTATTTCTGTTCTAGGGCTTGTTGAGTTGTGCCCTCAGCATTAACCCTTATGGATCCTGTGTTTTGTATGAACTTGGTGTGTGTGTGTGTGTGTTTGAACCTCTGTGGATTGTTGGCTTGGGCATGTGCTTTATAATATAAAGCGGGGCAAAAGCCTTTTTCGGTGAATGTATTGCTTTAAGCAGGGGAACCTTCTACGGGAGATAGGCGACTAGGGTTTCCCCTTCCCCTCCTCCCACCGCCGCTGGCCCTCCCGCCGCCGCAGGCCGCCGGCCCTGCGCCCCACCCCCGTCCCCTTCCTCCCTCCCCTCTCCCCCGTCCAGACCCGCCTCGCGCCGCCTCCCCGGGAGGTGGCCGGGGCGGAGCTCGTGCCCCTCCTCCGCGGGCCTCCCCTTCCCCCTTTTCCGCTCGCCGCCGCCGGCGGTCGCCCCCGGCGCTGGCCCGGGTGGCTCCGGCGGTGGCGGGCCTTCCCTTCCCTGCGCGCGCGTGCTCCCTTCCCGGGGCAGGGAGGCGGCGGCGGTGCAGCTCGGCGTGGCTGCGGTCCGGCTGCCCTGCGGCGGCGGCCGGCGGCAGGCGTGGTGTCAGCGTCGCTCCTTGGCGGCGGGGCGGCATGGTGGTGCTGGGTGGCCGTCGTCACGACCCCGGCCCAGATCTGGGCCCGGCGGGCCCCATCTGGGTCCTAGCGGGCCGGCCCCACGGCATGGCTTCGTCGTCTATGTGGTGAGGAGGAGGGGCGGCTCGGATGGGGGGACGGCGATGCCGTTGGCGAGCCGGCTACAGCGCGATGGCGGAAGCTGTCCGGGAATGGTGTTCCCGGTCGGGCCTGTGGGCACACGGGCCTGGTAGGCTCCTGCTTGTGTGTCCAGTCGGTTACCGTTGTTGACGGTGGAGGTTGTGCCCTCCCGCGTGCCGACGGTGCTGCGGCCCCTAGTCCCGGCTCCTATCCCTTGTCGTGCAGACCTCACCTCGTGGTGCCGTGGTGAGACGGCGTGGAGGCTTCTTGACCATGGTGGCGCAAGATGGTGGTCCGTTTGGTGGCAGGCTCTGGAGCACCCGAGGTGAAGGTTGGGATCGGGGGAAACCCCTGTCGGCCTGTCCGACACCGACGCGGCGACGACGGTGGGTGTCGCCGGACCTTCCTGGAGGGCGTCGGGGGCGACCCTTCCTCTCGCCTCATCGGGTACCGGGGGAAACCCTTGGCAGCAGCGTCGTCTTCGTCGCGGTCCTTCTTGGAGGTGCTGATTGGTACCGGTGCTTCAGAGCCTTGGAGCTTGGTGGGAGATCCTCGGTGGGCGCAGTGGTCGTGAAGCTTCTTCGTTTCCATCGATCCGCCGTTGTCGGCATTCTTTTCTTTTCTTTTGTTGTTTCTCTTTCGTTTCTTTTGGGTGTGATTGTGCTGCTTCCGCCCCAGTGTTGGAAATATGCCCTAGAGGCAATAATAAATTAGTTACTATTATTATATTTCATTGTTCATGATAATCATTTATTATCCATGCTAGAATTGTATTGATAGGAAACTCAGATACATGTGTGGATACATAGACAACACCATGTCCCTAGTAAGCCTCTAGTTGACTAGCTCGTTGATCAATAGATGGTTACGGTTTCCTGACCATGGACATTGGATGTCGTTGATAACGGGATCACATCATTAGGAGAATGATGTGATGGACAAGACCCAATCCTAAGCCTAGCACAAAGATCGTGTAGTTCGTATGCTAAAGCTTTTCTAATGTCAAGTATCATTTCCTTAGACCATGAGATTGTGCAACTCCCGGATACCATAGGAGTGCTTTGGGTGTGACAAACGTCACAACGTAACTGGGTGGCTATAAAGGTACACTACAGGTATCTCCGAAAGTGTCTGTTGGGTTGGCACGAATCGAGACTGGGATTTGTCACTCCGTGTAAACGGAGAGGTATCTCTGGGCCCACTCGGTAGGACATCATCACAATGTGCACAATGTGATCAAGGAGTTGATCACGGGATGATGTGTTACGGAACGAGTAAAGAGACTTGCCGGTGACGAGATTGAACAAGGTATCGGGATACCGACGATCGAATCTCGGGCAAGTACAATACCGCTGGACAAAGGGAATTGTATACGGGATTGATTGAATCCTCGACATCGTGGTTCATCCGATGAGATCATCGTGGAACATGTGGGAGCCAACATGGGTATCCAGATCCCGCTATTGGTTATTGGCCGGAGAGTTTTCTCGGCCATGTCTGCATGACTCCCGAACCCGTAGGGTCTACACACTTAAGGTTCGATGACGCTAGGGTTATAGGGAAAGTATGTACGCGGTTACCGAATATTGTTCGGAGTCTCGGATGAGATCCCGGACGTCACGAGGAGTTCCGGAATGGTCCGGAGGTAAAGATTGATATATAGGAAGTATGGTTTTGGCCACCGGAAGTGTTCCGGGCATCACCGGTAGTGTACCGGCACCACCGGAGGGGTCCGGGGGTCCACCGGGAGGGGCCACGGGCCCTGGAGGCATACATGGGCCAATAGTGGGAAGGGACCAGCCCCTAGGTGGGCTGGGGCGCCTCCCACCAAGGCCCAAGGCGCCTCTTAGAGGGGAGGGGGCAAACCCTAGGGCAGATGGGACTTAAGGCCCACCCTAGGTGCGCCCTCCCTCTCTCCTCCCTTGGCCGCAACCCTAGATGGGTTTTGGGGCAGCCGCCACCCCTAGGGAGGGAACCCTAGATGGGGGCGCAGCCCCTCCCCTTCCCCTATATATACTTGAGGTATTGGGGGCTGCAACATACGCGAGATCATCTCCCTCTTGGCGCAGCCCTACCTCTCTCCCTCCTCGTCTCTCGTAGTGCTTGGCGAAGCCCTGCTGGAGTCCCGCGCTCCTCCACCACCACCACGTCGTCGTGCTGCTGCTGGATGGAGTCTTCCCCAACTTCTCCTTCTCCCCTTGCTGGATCAAGGCGTAGGAGACGTCACCGGGCTGTACGTGTGTTGAACACGGAGGTGCCGTCCGTTCGGCACTAGGATCATCGCTGATTTGAATCACGACGAGTACGACTCCATCAACCCCGTTCACTTGAACGCTTCCGCTTAGCGATCTACAAGGGTATGTAGATGCACTCTCCTTCCCCTCGTTGCTAGATTACTCCATAGATTGATCTTGGTGATGCGTAGAAAATTTTGAATTTCTGCTACGTTCCCCAACAGTGGCATCATGAGCTAGGTCTATGCGTAGTTTCTATGCACGAGTAGAACACAAGTTGTTGTGGGCGTCGATTTTGTCAATTTACTTGCCGTTACTAGTCTTATCTTGATTCGGCGGCATCATGGGATGAAGCGGCCCGAACCGACCTTACACGTACTCTTACGTGAGACTGGTTCCACCGACTGACATGCACTAGTTGCATAAGGTGGCTAGCGGGTGTCTGTCTCTCCCACTTTAGTCGGATCGGATTCGATGAGAAGGGTCCTTATGAAGGGTAAATAGAAATTGGCATATCACGTTGTGGTTTTCACGTAGGTAAGAAACGTTCTTGCTAGAAACCTATAGCAGCCACGTAAAAACTTGCAACAACAATTAGAAGACGTCTAACTTGTTTTTGCAGCATATGCCTTGTAATGTGATATGGCCAAAAGGATGTGATGAATGATATATGTGATGTATGAGATTGATCATGTTCTTGTAGTAGGAATCACGACTTGCATGTCGATGAGTATGACAACCGGCAGGAGCCATAGGAGTTGTCTTAATTTATTTATGACCTGCGTGTCAACATAAACGTCATGTAATTACTTTACTTTATTGCTAAAGTGTTAGCCATAGTAGTAGAAGTAATGGATGACGAGACAACTTCAAGAAGACACGATGATGGAGATCATGATGATGGAGATCATGGTGTCATGCCGGTGACAACGATGATCATGGAGCCCCAAAGATGGAGATCAAAAGGAGCAAAATGATATTGGCCATATCATGTCACTATTTGATTGCATGTGATGTTTATCATGTTTTACATCTTATTTGCTTAAGAACGACGGTAGCTTAAATAAGATGATCCCTCACTAAAATTTCAAAAAAGGTGTTCCCCCTAACTGTGCACCGTTGCGAAGGTTCGTTGTTTCGAAGCACCACGTGATGATCGGGTGTGATAGATTCTAACGTTCGAATACAACGGGTGTAAGCCAGATTTACACAGCAAAAACACTTAGGTTGACTTGATGAGCCTAGCATGTACAGACATGGCCTCGGAACGCGGAAGACCGAAAGGTCGAGCATGAGTCGTATAGAAGATACGATCAACATGTAGATGTTCACCGATGATGACTAGTCCGTCTCACGTGATGATCGGACACGGCCTAGTTGACTCGGATCATATTTCACTTAGATGACTAGAGGGATGTCTATCTGAGTGGGAGTTCATTAAATAATTTGATTAGATGAACTCAATTATCATGAACATAGTCTAAATTGTCTTTGCAAATATGTTGTAGATAAATAGCTCACGTTGTAGCTCCCTGTTTCAATACGTTCCTAGAGAAAGATTAAGTTGAAAGATATTGTAAGCAATGATGCGGACTAGGTCCATAGTCCGAGGAGTGTCCTCACTGCTACACAGAAGGCTTACGTCTTTGATGCACCGCTCGATGTGCAAACCCCTACAACATCGTCTGTGGATGTTGTGAACACCTGACAGACACATCCTGATGACTACTTGATAGTTTAGTGCACCATACTTTACGGCTTAGAATCGGGATTCCAATGACGTTTTGAACGCCATAGAACATATGAGATGTTCCAAGAGCTGAAATTGGGATTTCAGGCTCATGCCCGTGTTGAGAGGTGTGAGACCTCTGACAAGTTCTTTTGCCAACAAGATGGAGGAGAATAGCTCAGCTAGTGAGCATGTGCTCAGAATGTCTGGGTGCTACAATCACTTAAATCAAGTGGGAGTTAAACTTCCAGATAAGATAGTGATTGATAGAGTTCTCTAGCCACTATCACTAAGCTACTAGATCTTCGTGATGAACTATGACATGCAAGGGATGGAGTTGATCCCGGAGCTGTTCGCGGTGCTTAAGACCGCAAAAGGTAGAAATCAAGAAGGAGCATCAAGTGTTGATGGTTTAACAAGACCACTGGTTTCAAGAAGGGCAAGGGCTAGAAGGGAAACTTCATGGATGGCAAATCAGTTGCCGCTCCAGTGAAGGAACCCAAGGTTGAACCCAAACCCGAGACTAAGTGCTTCTATTGTAAGGGGAACGGTCACTGGTAGCGGAATTACCCCAAATGCATGGTAGATAAGAAGGCTGGCAACTTCAACAAAGTATATACGTGTTATTAATGTGTACCTCACTAGTACTCCTGGTAGCACCTGGGTATTGGATACTGGTTCAGTTTCTATTATTGGTGACTTGAAGCAAAAGCTACGGACTAAACGGAGACTGGCTAAGGGCGAGGTGACTATGTGTGTTGGAAGTGTTTCCAAAGTTGATGAGATCACCATCGCACGCTCCATCTACCTTCGGGATTAGTATTGAACCGAGATAAATGTTATCAGGTGTCTATGTTGAGCATGAATATGATTAGATCATGTTCATTGCAATACGGTCATTCATTTAAGTTAGAGAATAATGGTTATTCTGTTTACATGAATGATACCTTTCATGGTCATGCACCCTATGTGAATGGTTCATTGAATCTCGGTCGTGGTAATACACATGTTCACGCCAAAAGATGTAGAGTTAATAATGATAGTACCACTTTCTCGTGGCACCGCCGCTTAGGTCATATTGGCGTAAGATGCATGAAGAAACTCCATGTCGATGGATGTTTGGAGTCACTTGATTTTGAATCGCTTGACACATGCGAGCCATGCCTCATGGGCAGGATGACCAAGACCCCGCTTTCAGGTACAATGAAACGGGCAAGTGACTTGTTGGAAATCATACATGCTGATGCGTGTGATCCAATGAGAATTGAAGCGTGCGGTGGATATCGCTATTTTCTCATCTTCACTGACGATTTGAGTAGATATAGGTATATTTGCTTAATGAAGCACAAGTATGAAATGTTTGAAAAGTTCAAGCGGTTTCAGAGTGAAGTTAAGAACCATCGTAACAATAAGATCAAATTCCTACGATCTGATCGATGAGAATTTCTGAATTATGAGTTTGACAATCACTTAAGACATTGTGGAATTGTTTCACAGTTGAAGCCGCCTGGAACACCACAGGGTAATGGTGTGTCCGGACGTCGTAATCGAACCTTATGAGATATGGTGCGATCTATGATGTCTCTTACCGATCTACCGTTTTCATTTTGAGGATATACGTTAGAGACAGCTGCACTCACTTTAGATAGGACACCATATAAGTCCGTTGAGACGACGTCGTATGAACATTGGTTTGGCAAGAAACCAAAGTTGTCGTTTCTTAATGTGTGGGGCTGCGATGCTTAAGGCTTCAGCCGGAGAAGCTTGAACCCAAAGCGGACGAACACATCTTCATAGGATACCCAAAGGTGACAGATGAGTATACCTTCTATCTCAGATCTGAGGGCAAATTGTTTGTCGCTGAGAACGGGTCCTTTCTCGAGAAGGAGTTTCTCTCGAAAGAATTGAGTGGGAGGAAGATAGAACTTGATGAGGTTGTCGAACCTTTACTTCAACCAGAGAGTGATGCAACACAGAAAGATGTTTTCTGTGGCGCCTACGTCTGTTGAATAGGAAGTTAATGATAGTGATCATGAAGCTTCGGATCAAGTTGCTATCGAACCTCGTAGGTCGACAAGGATATGTACTACTCCTGAGTGGTACGGTAATCCTGTCTCAGATATCATGTTGTTGGACAACAATGAACCTACGAGCTATGGAGAAGCGATGGTGGGCCCGTATTCCGACAAATGGTTAGAAGCCATGAAATCCGAGATAGGACCCATATATCAGAACAAAGTATGGACTTTGGTGGACTTGCCCGATGATCGGCAAGCCATTGAGATAAATGGATCTTTAAGAAGAAGACGGACGTGGGCGGTAATGTTACCGTCTATGAAGCTCGACTTGTGAGAAAGAGTCTTTTCACAAGTTCAAGGAGTTGACTACGATGAGAATTTCTCACCCGTAGCGATGCTTAAGTCCGTCGGAATCATGTTAGCATTAGCTGTATTTTTCGATTATGAAATCTTACAGATGGATGTCAAAACAAGTTTTCTTACCAGTTTTCGTAAGAAAAGTTGTATGTGATACAATAAAAGGTTTTGTCGATCCTAAGGATGCTAAAAGGTATGCTGGCTCCAGCAATCCTTCTATGGACTAGAGCAAGCATCTTGGAATCGGAATATATGCTTTGATAGAGTGATCAAAGCTTTTAGGTTTATACAATGTTTGCTAGAAACTTGTATTTACAAGAAAGTGGGTGGGAGCACTACAACATTTCTGATAAGTATATGTGGATGACATATTGTTGATCCGAAATAATGTAGAATTTCTGGAAAGCATAAACGGTTGTTTGAAGAGTGTTTTTCAAAGGAAGATCTGGATAAATCTGCTTACATATTTGGCATCAAGATCTATAGAGATATATCAAGACGCCTGATGATACTTTCAAAGAACGCACACCTTGATATGTTTTTAAAGGAGTTCAAAATAGATCAATCAAAGAAGGGGTTCTTACCTGAGTTGTAAGGTGTGAAGTTGAGTAAGACTCAAAGATTGACCACGACAGAAGAAAGAGGAAGGACGAAGGTCGTCCCCTATGCTTTTGTCATAGGCTCTATACGGTATGCCATGCTGAAGTACCACACCTGATGTGTGCCTTGCCACATGTCTGGCAAGAGGGTACAAAGGTGATCTAGGAGAGGATCACCAGATAGCGGTCGAAATTATCCTTAGAGGAATAAGGAAATGTTTCTCGGTTATGGAGATGATAAAGAGTTCGACGTAAAGAGTTACGTCGATGCAAGCTTAACACCTATCCAGATAGCTCTGAGTAGAGATACCGGATACGTATAATGGAGCAACAATTTGAAATAGCTCCAAGTGGAACGCGGTAGCAGCATCTATGATATAAAGTTTTGCGAAATACATAGGGATCTGAATATGGCAAGACCCGTTGACTACAACCTCTCTCACAAGCATAACATGATCAAACCCAAAACTCTTTGAGTGTTTATCACATAGTGATGTGAACTAGATCATTGAGTCTAGTAGACTCTTGGATGTTGGTCACATGGCGATGTGACCTGTGAGTGTTAATCACATGGCGATGTGAACTAGATTATTGACTCTAGTGCAAGTGGGAGACTGTTGGAAATATGACCTAGAGGCAATAATAAATTAGTTATTATTATTATATTTCATTATTCATGATAATCGTTTATTATCCATGCTAGAATTGTATTGATAGGAAACTCAGATACATGTGTGGATACATAGACAACACCATGTCCCTAGTAAGCCTCTAGTTGACTAGCTCGTTGATCAATAGATGGTTACGGTTTCCTGACCATGGACATTGGATGTTGTTGATAACGGGATCACATCATTAGGAGAATGATGTGATGGACAAGACCCAATCCTAAGCCTAGCACAAAGATCGTGTAGTTCGTATGCTAAAGCTTTTCTAATGTCAAGTATCATTTCCTTAGACCATGAGATTGTGCAACTCCCGGATACCGTAGGAGTGCTTTGGGTGTGACAAACGTCACAACGTAACTGGGTGGCTATAAAGGTACACTACAGGTATCTCCGAAAGTGTCTGTTGGGTTAGCACGAATCGAGACTGGGATTTGTCACTCCGTGTAAACGGAGAGGTATCTCTGGGCCCACTCGGTAGGACATCATCACAATGTGCACAATGTGATCAAGGAGTTGATCACGGGATGATGTGTTACGGAACGAGTAAAGAGACTTGCCGGTGACGAGATTGAACAAGGTATCGGGATACCGACGATTGAATCTCGGGCAAGTACAATACCGCTGGACAAAGGGAATTGTATACGGGATTGATTGAATCCTCGACATCGTGGTTCATCCGATGAGATCATCGTGGAACATGTGGGAGCCAACATGGGTATCCAGATCCCGTTGTTGGTTATTGGCCGGAAAGTTTTCTCAGCCATGTCTGCATGACTCCCGAACCCGTAGGGTCTACACACTTAAGGTTCGATGACGCTAGGGTTATAGGGAAAGTATGTACGTGGTTACCGAATGTTGTTCGGAGTCCCGGATGAGATCCCGGACGTCACGAGGAGTTCCGGAATGGTCCGGAGGTAAAGATTGATATATAGAAAGTATGCTTTTGGCCACCGGAAGTGTTCCGGGCATCACCGGTAGTGTACCGGGACCACCGGAGGGGTCCGGGGGTCCACCGGGAGGGGCCACGGGCCCTGGAGGCATACATGGGCCAATAGTGGGAAGGGACCAGCCCCTAGGTGGGCTCCCAAGGCGCCTCCTAGAGGGGAGGGGGGCAAACCCTAGGGCAAAGGCCCACCCTAGGTGCGCCCCTCCTCTCTCCCCCCTTGGCCGCAACCCTAGATGGGTTTTGGGGCAGCCGCCACCCCTAGGGAGGGAACCCTAGATGGGGGCGCAGCCCCTCCCCTTCCCCTATATATACTTGAGGTATTGGGGGCTGCAACATATGCGAGATCATCTCCCTCTTGGCGCAGCCCTACCTCTCTCCCTCCTCGTCTCTCGTAGTGCTTGGCGAAGCCCTGCTGGAGTCCCACGCTCCTCCACCACCACCACGCCGTCGTGCTGCTGCTGGATGGAGTGTTCCCCAACCTCTCCTTCTCCCCTTGCTGGATCAAGGCGTAGGAGACGTCACCGGGCTGTACGTGTGTTGAACACGGAGGTGCCATCCGTTCGGCACTAGGATCATCGGTGATTTGAATCACGACGAGTACGACTCCATCAACCCCGTTCACTTGAACACTTCCACTTAGCGATCTACAAGGGTATGTAGATGCACTCTCTTTTCCCCTCGTTGCTAGATTACTCCATAGATTGATCTTGGTGATGCGTAGAAATTTTTGAATTTCTGCTACGTTCGCCAACACCCAGCACCTATCCTTAAATGTATCGGTTGGTTGCTTTGGAATACAAAGCGGGGGAGACCCTTTTTCTTATTTAACCATCATTATAAGTAGTTAGCTAAAATAAAATCAGTAAATAATCAAAAGGCAATAAAAAAAGATAATCCCTCCGTTTTATTTACTTCACATTCTGGGTTTAGTCAAAGTCAAACTTTGTCAAGTTTAACCAAGAATGTAAGAAAAATAATCAACATTTATAATAACAAATGTAGAAAATATACTTTATGAAGATTATAATACAATAGATTTTATATCGTGGATGTTGATATTTTTTCCAACATATTTGGTCAAAGCTTACAAATTTTGACTTTGACTAAACAACCCAGAACGCAAAGTAATTGTGAATGGAGAGAGTATCAAATATACCTCCATGGTAGCAAAGCCACGCGACACCATCTCAATCATCTGTTTTCTTGTCTGCCATCACAAAAATGGGGGTAAGGTTCCCACTAAAAGTTTTGAATTGCAACTCCATTCGGTAAATGTGAGTAAGAACCCCCCCCCCCCCCCCATAGTACTATAGCCAATTCATTAAATATTTCTACAATAAGAATATAAGATAAGATAAAACTGAATGTGGTTACATTAACCAACAACATTGAGGCCACGCAGATTGCAGACAGCATGTTCAAGAGTTCATCAACAGCTAAAAAGTAGAGCGCACAGTGCGTAGCAGCTAATTTCATTAGAATTACTCAAAGGGAAAAAAAATCTCATCAATACAATGGTAACCTACACCAATTAAGCAATGGATGGTTTAGAAACTAAGCCTGGATTTAGCCATGTGGTGTACTATGATAGTCTAGCTAATCTACCTTGCCAAACAGAGTAGAACAATGTAGGGTAGTTGACTTTTGATACATTCTTTTTTCACAACTTTGAAAATAAGCATAGCAACGTGGCCCCAGCAAATTAAGGTAATCAAAATATTGAAACAGCAAACACAACTCACAATATGGTAACTTCCACATGTATTGTCTGATCAGAATCACTAAAATATAATCATGGGGGAAAACTGCCGATAGTTGCTCAGGAAACACTTGGCATTGTTTATCACAAGGTCAAGGTGATGGAAGCAAGGAGCAATTCACGCACCTCTTGATCGGACTTGTCGTTCTCGAATTTGGGGTAGAAAGCGGCCCTGATGCGCGCCTCCGCGAACGTGTTGTTGTCCATGGCGAAGTAAGTGCCCCCCGCGAACAACCTCGACGCGCCACCCTGCTCATCCGCCACCTCCGAGGACCGGAGGGCGGCGCCTGGCTTGCAGCAGGTGGTGGAGGTCGAGGGAGGCGGCGACCGCTCGCAGGAGGCGGAGCCCGCCGTGGGGCAGACGGGGGCGTGCAGCTGCATGAGGATGAGGTCGGGAGAGGCGGCGGCCGCGCGCAGGGGGGCTGCGGAGCTGGACGCAGCGCGCGAATCTCGCCTTGGTGCGACGGCGGCGCGGTTTCTTGTAACACCCTACACACCACCGCTGGATCGCACTGGGCTATGCGCTGCTGTACGTGGGCCGTGGGCTGAGTCGACATTTATTGAGGGGATTTAAAGTATGAAATACCATAATACGGGAGTGCGCCGGGTCTTCTCACATAGTCGGGTCCTCTCTTCCCTTTTCCTCGGGTAGTATAAGAAATACAGGGTCCTTTTGTGCCTAGTTCATGTAGCAATCCATCCATCTAGCTCGCATAGTGGAGTTAATTCCTTTTTTAAAGAAATTCGGAGTCTTTTTCCAGCTAGCTCACGTATCAATCAATCCATCTTTCATCTAGCTTGCTACATGTAGTTTCGCACATGTATATAAAATGGTATGACTGTATGTAAATGAGCAATGTGCGACTACTTAAATTAAATTTCTCTTATTTAGCAAGTAGTTGGGCCGACCAACTTGCGGTCTGTGAAAATCCCATGCACTGGAATGACCGTCAGATTTGAAATATTTTTTTGATTTTATTTGAACTTTTAAAATAATAATAAATATTATTATAAATTGCCGAATACTCTTGGAAACATGAAGAATTATAAAAAATGTGAACATTTTTTTGATAATTCCATACATTTTTGGAAAACAAACACAAAATTTAAACAAGAATACTTTTTAAAATTCAAAAACATTTGAAAACATGAACCTTTTCTAAAAACATGAACAATTTTTGAAAACGAGAACATGTTTTGAGCATTCAGAACAATTACGGAAATTACATATTTTCTAACTAGAACATTATTTTAAATTGTGAACATTTCATTAAAACAATAAAATTTTCCAATTTGAAGCATTTTCTAAAATGAAATTTTCTTTTTAAAAATATAGAACATTTTTGGTAGCCACAAACATTTTTTCTTAAAATGGGAACCCTTTTTTAAAGTTCCAAACATTTATCAAAACAGGAATAAAATTTTGGAATTCTGAACATTTATCTAAAATTTTGAAGAAAATTTGAATTTATGAACGTTTCTTTTAAAAGTTTTAATTTAACAGAAAAATAAACTTGAAAGGGAAAAAACAGGAAAGAAAAAAAAATTGGAATCATGACACAGAAAAAAAAGGGAAACAGGCCGGCCCATTCTTGGGCGTCCTGTGCGAATATCCGACCATTTCCCCCGGCGTGTGGCAAATAGAAAGATAGGTGGGATGTCTTTGCTGGGCTATAGTGCGCGCGACCAACATATGAAATTCTGGACAACCAATTTTTCTTTTCTTGTAGACAGATGCATAAAAATTTAGTACCACCTTGGATAGAAAAAACAAATTCAGTGATGAATGAATGAAAAAAAGATAAGAGAAATACACCTTGATTTAATAGTAGGTGAGGTATAGAAAGAGGAAAACGATTGCTTTCAACCGACTGATTTAATGCACACGTAAACCGCCTCGAGGGATTGACATGCGTCCTCGTAGCCAGGCCATCCATCCCGCAGCCTTATCCCTTTCTTCTCGAGTCGTCCTCTTCCTCTGAACTAGATCAGGAAAATCTTGCTGCTGCTCTCTCCCCAAATCCTTTGCAACTTTGCTCTGCTCTCTCCCGAAGAGCATCCCGTCCTTTCCTCCCGTATCTCACTCCGGCCGGTGGAGCTGCTGCTGCTGCAAGGGGCAGCGCTGCACTGCGACGACCTGCTATTCGACCACAGGGACGGCGAGCTCTTTGCCGCGAAACGGCGATGATGTTCATGGTCGAGGTGCTACGGGGGCCACGGGGATAGAGGTTGCCGGTGCTGTAGACGGCGGCGATGTCGCAAGGTACCGCTCGCAGCGCATGGTGTAACCTCTGGCTATAGTGAGGAGCTGCACCACATCGACGCGGCGGTGCGGTGCTGTGCAGCAGGGCATGTCGTCGGGGTTTTGCAGCAGCCGGTGATGCGACCACCCACCCTATTGCAGTAGCCGGCGCTGGCATGAAGCATCGTCGGGGCCGCTGGAGCTTCGATGGTGCTGCAACGAAGCATCGCCAGTGCTGTGTTGGAGCATTGCCGGCCCGCCGGAGCATTGTCGGTGCTTCAGTGGAGCTTCGCCAGAGCTGCAATGAAGCATCGTCGGGGCCGCCGGAGCTTAGCCGGTGCTGCAACGAAGCATCGTCGGTGTTGTATTGGAGCATTGCCGGTCGTCCAGAGCATTGTCGGTGCTTCAATGGAGCTTCGACGGTGGTTCAAGGGGTGGTCACAGCAATGATGTTGCTGCTGCCGTGGCCCGTGTATGGTGAGCTCGTCGGCGTTTTTGGCATGATATGACAGGTGACGCCGCTGCTGCTACCTGAGCGCTACGGCTAGTGCATATCGGCCAATTGCCCAACTAAAGCTCATTGCACGGGAGCAAGGATGCACCCATCGGTGCTGGAGAGATATAGGCTTTGTTGCGATGGAAGTGATGTTATCGTTCAGGGATCAAGCGGCCTAAATTAATGCAGACCAACGGCTGGCAAGGCGGTTTAAAAACTCCTACCATCAGCCGGTTTACGCGTAGCTGTGGCCATAGATAGATGTAGATATAGATATAGACTTGTTTAATGTGTTGAGAAAGATTCACAGCTCCACTATTTCAATATATCAATATAGGATTGTGCTAACCACCAGTCGACTGGTAGTTAGCAACAGATCCGGACGACCTTCGATCGATCCTCCCAATCGTCCCGCTGCGTCGTTCCTCCCGCTTCCACTGATTTTTTTTTTCTTCTCTCAAAAACCATAGTAAATTGCTAGTGGTTTTTTCTAGTTTTTCACTGATAATATGAAAAGAAAATAAAAGTGCTTGAAAGAGGATTCAAACCCAGGTCTATGTAATACCTATCGAGCCTAATAACCAACTAAGCCACCTTTTGCTGTTGTCTATTGTAGAATGACGATGTTATTTGAACCTTTCTTATTTCTGCCATATCAGAAGAAAAAATAAAGTGTGGCTTGGTAACTTTGGCAATGACCAGCGTGATAACTATGGTCTGAGTAACATGATAACTATACCATGATAAGGCTGGTAACTACAGTACGAGAAAGGTTAAAAGCATGGAAAAGTATGGTAATTTAAAATAGAAATTACCGGTGAAATGTTTCAAAAACTTTTTTCCCTTGGATGAAAGACACCATGGTGTTTAAACGTAAGATATTAGTTATCAAGTCTGCAATGATACATCATCATGTTATTTACACAGAAATTATCGGGTGTATGTGTTGGAAATATGCCCTAGAGGCAATAATAAATTAGTTATTATTCTATTTCCTTGTTCATGGTAATCGTTTATTATCCATACTAGAATTGTATTGATAGGAAACTCAGATACATGTGTGGATACATAGACAACACCATGTCCCTAGTAAGCCTCTAGTTGACTAGCTCGTTGATCAATAGATGGTTACGGTTTCCTGACCATGGACATTGGATGTCATTGATAACGGGATCACATCATTAGGAGAATGATGTGATGGACAAAGACCCAATCCTAAGCCTAGCACAAGATCATGTAGTTCGTATGCTAAAGCTTTTCTAATGTCAAGTATCATTTCCTTAGACCATGAGATTGTGCAACTCCCGGATACCGTAGGAGTGCTTTGGGTGTACCAAACGTCACAACGTAACTGGGTGACTATAAAGGTGCACTACGGGTATCTCCGAAAGTGTCTGTTGGGTTGGCACGAATCGAGACTAGGATTTGTCACTCCTTGTAAACGGAGAGGTATCTCTGGGCCCACTCGGTAGGACATCATCATAATGTGCACAATGTGATCAAGGAGTTGATCACGGGATGATGTGTTACGAAACGAGTAAAGAGACTTGCCGGTAACGAGATTGAACAAGGTATCGGGATATCGACGATCGAATCTCGGGCAAGTATCGTACCGCTAGACAAAGGGAATTGTATACGGGATTGATTAAGTCCTTGACATCGTGGTTCATCCGATGAGATCATCGTGGAACATGTGGGAGCCAACATGGGTATCCAGATCCCGTTGTTGGTTATTGACCGGAGAGTCGTCTCGGTCATGTCTACATGTCTCCCGAACCCGTAGGGTCTACACACTTAAGGTTCGGTGACGCTAGGGTTATGGAGATATTAGTATGCGGTAACCCAAAAGTTGTTCGGAATCCCGGATGAGATCCCGGACGTCACGAGGAGTTCCGGAATGGTCCGGAGGTAAAGAATTATATATAGGAAGTGCTATTTCGGCCATCGGGACAAGTTTCGGGGTCACCGGTATTGTACCGGGACCACCAGAAGGGTCCCGGGGGTCCACCGGGTGGGACCACCTGCCCCGGGGGGCCACATGGGCTGTAGGGGGTGTGCCTTGGCCTACATGGGCCAAGGGCACCAGCCCCAAGAGGCCCATGCGCCT
Source organism: Triticum urartu (assembly GCF_003073215.2). Classification (NCBI taxonomy): domain Eukaryota; kingdom Viridiplantae; phylum Streptophyta; class Magnoliopsida; order Poales; family Poaceae; genus Triticum; species Triticum urartu. The sequence continues at coordinate 98,377,809 of NC_053027.1, read as the reverse complement.
AGAGATAGAAAAGGGGGAGAGTCCTAAAGGGGGAAGGCACCTCCGAGGTGCCTTGGGGAGGAGGGACTCCTCCTAGCCGCACCCTTCCTTGGAGGAAGGGCCAAGGCTGCGCCTCCCCCCCTCTTCCTTGCCCCTATATATATGTGGGGGGTGGGAGGGCAGCCATACCAATGTTCTGGTGCAGCCCTCTCCCCTCTCCCAAGTACTTCTCTTCTCCCGTGGTGCTTGGCGAAGCCCTGCAGGATTGCCACGCTCCTCCACCATCACCACGCCGTTGTGCTGCTGCTGGATGGAGTCTTCCTCAACCTCTCCCTCTCTCCTTGCTGGATCAAGGCGGGGGAGACATCGTCGGGCTGTACGTGTGTTGAACGCGGAGGTGTCGTCCGTTCGGCACTAGGATCATCGGTGATTTGAATCACGACGAGTACGACTCCATCACCCCCGTTCTCTTGAACGCTTCCGCTTAGCGATCTACAAGGTTATGTAGATGCACTCTCCTTCCCCTCGTTGCTAGTCTCTCCATAGATTGATCTTGGTGACACGTAGGAAAATTTTTGAATTTATGCAACGTTCCCCAACAGTGGTATCAGAGCTAGGTCTATGCGTAGTTTCTATGCACGAGTAGAACACAAAGTAGTTGTGGGCATTGATTTTGTTCAAGATGCTTGCCGTTACTAGTCTTATCTTGATTCGGCGGCATCGTGGGATGAAGCGGCCCGGACCAACCTTACACGTACTCTTACGTGAGACTGGTTCCACCGATTGACATGCACTAGTTGCATAAGGTGGCTAGCGGGTGTCTGTCTCTCCCACTTTAGTCAGATCGGATTCGATGAAAAGGGTCCTTATGAAGGATAAATAGCAATTGGCATATCACGTTGTGGTTTTTGCGTAGGTAAGAAACGTTCTTGCTAGAAACCCATAGCAGCCACGTAAAACATGCAAACAACAATTAGAGGACGTCTAACTTGTTTTTGCAGGGTATACTATGTGATGTGATATGGCCAAAAGAATGTGATGAATGATATATGTGATGTATGAGATTGATCATGTTCTTGTAATAGGAATCACGACTTGCATGTCGATGAGTATGACAACCGGCAGGAGCCATAGGAGTTGTCTTAATTTATTTATGACCTGCGTGTCAATATAAACGTCATGTAATTACTTTACTTTATTGCTAACCGTTAGCCATAGAAGTAGAAGTAATAGATGACGAGACAACTTCAAGAAAACACGATGATGGAGATCATGATGATGGAGATCATGGTGTCATGCCGGTGACAAGATGATCATGGAGCCCCAAGATGGAGATCAAAGGAGCTATATGATATTGGCCATATCATGTCACTATTATTTGATTGCATGTGATGTTTATCATGTTTATACATCTTGTTTACTTAGAACGACGGTAGTAAATAAGATGATCCCTCACTAAAATTTCAAGAAAGTGTTCCCCCTAACTGTGCACCGTTGCGACAGTTCGTTGTTTCGAAGCACCACGTGATGATCGGGTGTGATAGATTCTAACGTTCACATACAATGGGTGTAAGACAGATTTACACACGCGAAACACTTAGGTTGACTTGACGAGCCTAGCATGTGTACAGACATGGCCTCAGAACACAGAAGACCGAAAGGTCGAGCATGAGTCGTATGGCAGATACGATCAACATGAAGATGTTCACCGATGTTGACTAGTCCGTCTCACGTGATGATCAGACACGGCCTAGTTGACTCGGATCATGTAATCACTTAGATGACTAGAGGGATGTCTATCTGAGTGGGAGTTCATAAGATGAACTTGTTTATCCTGAACATAGTCAAAAAGGATTTTGCAAATTATGTCGTAGCTCGCGCTTCAGTTCTACTGTTTAGATATGTTCCTAGAGAAAATTTAGTTGAAAGTTGATAGTAGTAATTATGCGGACTAGGTCCGTAAACTGAGGTTTGTCCTCATTGCTTCATAGAAGGCTTATGTCCTTAATGCACCGCTCAGTGTGCTGAACCTCGAACGTTGTCTATGGATGTTGCGAACATCTGTCATACACATTTTGATAACTACGTGATAGTTCAGTTAAACGGCTTAGAGTTGTGGCACCGAAGACGTTTTGAAACGTCGCGAAAGATATGAGATGTTTCGAGGGCTGAAATTGGGATTTCAGGCTCGTGCCCACGTCAAGAGGTATGAGACCTCCGACGATTTTCTTAGCCTACAAACTAAGGAGAAAAGCTCAATTGTTGAGCTTGTGCTCAGATTGTCTGAGTACAACAATCATTTGAATCGAGTGGGAGTTGATCTTCCAGATGAGATAGTTATGTTTCTCCGAAGTCATTACCACCAAGCTGCTAGAGCTTCGTGATGAACTATAATGTATCGGGGACATATATGATGATCCTTGAGATATTCGCGATGTTTGACACCACAAAAGTAGAGATCAAGAAGGAGCATCAATTGTTGATGGTTGGTGAAACCACTAGTTTCAAGAAGGGCAAGGGCAAAAAGGGATGCTTCATGAAACGGCAAATCAGCTGCTGCTCTAGTGAAAAAACCCAAGGTTGAACCCAAACCCGAGACTAAGTGCTTCTGTAATAAGGGGAACAGCCACTGGAGCAGAATTACCCTAGATACTTGGTAGATGAGAAGGCTGGCAAGGTCGATAGAAGTATATTGGATATACATTGTGTTGATGTGTACCTTACTAGTACTCCTAGTAGCACCAGGGTATTAGATACCGGTTCGGTTGCTAAGTGTTAGTAACTCGAAATAAAAGGCTACGGAATAAATGGAGACTAGCTAAAAGGTGAGATGACGATATGTGTTGGAAGTATTTCCAAGGTTGAACAAATATCGTACGCTCCCTCTACCATCGAGATTGGTATTAAAACCTAAATAATTGTTATTTGGTGTTTGTGTTGAGCATAGACATGATTGGATTACGTCTATCGCAATACGCTTATTCATTTAAGGAGAATAATGGTTACTCTGTTTATTTGAATAATACCTTCAATGGTCTTGCACCTAAAATGAATGGTTCATTGAATCTCGATCGTAGTGATACACATGTTCATGCCAAAAGATATAAGATAGTAATGATAGTACCACCTACTTGTGGCACTGCCACGTAAGTCATATCGGTATAAAACGCATGAAGAAGCTCCATGTTGATGGATCTTTTGGCTCACTCGTTTTTGAAAAGTTTGAGACATGCGAACCATGTCTATTGGTGTATATGCATGAAGAAACTCCATGCAAATGGACCGTTTGGACTCACTTGATTTTGAATCACTTGAGACATGCAAATCATACCACACGGGCAAGATGACTGAAAGCCTCATTTTCAGTAAAATGGAACTAGAAAGCAACTTGTTGGAAGTAATACATTTTGATGTGTGCAGTCCAATGAGTGCTGAGGCGTGTAGTGGATATCGTTATGTTCTTACTTCACAGATGATTTGAGTAGATGTTGACTATATTTACTTGATGAATCACGAGTCTGAATTATTGAAAGGTTCAAGTAATTTCAGGGTGAAGTTGAAAGATCGTCGTGACAAGAGGATAAAATATCTATGATATGATCATAGAGATGAATATCTGAATTACGAGTTTGGCACAGAATTAAGACATTGTGGAAATTGTTTCACAACTAATACAGCCTGGAACACCGTAGTGTGATGGTGTGTCCGAACATCATAACTGCACCCTATTGGATATGATGCATACCATGATGTCTCTTATCGAATTACCACGATAGTTTATGGGTTAGGCATTAAAGACAACCACATTCACTTTAAATAGGGAACCACGTAATTCTGATGAGATGACACCATATGAACTATGGTTTAGAGAAACCTAAGCTGTCATTTCTTAAAAGTTTGGGGCTGGGACGCTTATGTGAAAAGGTTTTAGGCTGATAAGCTCGAACCCAAAGCGGATAAATGCATCTTCATAGGACATCCAAAACAGTTGGGTATACCTCCTGTCTCAAATCCGAAAGCAATAAGGAATTGTTTCTGGAATCGGGTCCTTTCTCGAGGAAAAGTTTCTCTCGAAAGAATTGAGTGGGAGGATGGTGGAGACTTGATGAGGTTATTGAACCGTCTCTTCAACTAGCGTGTGGCAGGGCACAGGAAGTGGTTCCTGTGGCACCTACACCAATTGAAGTGGAAGCTTATGATAGTGATCATGAAACTTCAGATCAAGTCACTACCAAACCTCGTGGGATGACAAGGATGCGTACTAATTCAGAGTGGTACGTAATCCTGTCTTGGAAGTCATGTTGCTAGACAACAATGAACCTACGAGCTATGGAGAAGCGATGGTGGGCCCGGATTCCAATAAATGGCTCGAGGCCATAAAATCTGAGAGAGGATCCATGTATGAAAACAAAGTGTAGACTTTGGCAGAACAGCTCGATGGACGTAAGGCTGTTGAGTGCAGATGGATTTTAAAAGGAAGACGGACAATGATGGTAAATGTCACCATTAAAAAGCTCGACTTGTCGTTAAGATGTTTTTTGACAAGTTCAAGGAGTTGACTACGATGAGACTTTCTCACTCGTAGCGATGCTAAGAGTCTGTTGGAATTATATTAGCGATTACTGCATTATTTATGAAATCTTGCAGATAGGATATCAAAACATTGTTTCCTCGACGATTTTTGAGGAAAGTTTGTATGTGATACAACCGGAAGGTTTTGTCAATCCTGAAAGATGCTAATAAGTATGCAAAAGCTCCAGCAATCCTTCTGAGGACTGGAGTAAGCATCTCGGAGTTGGAATGTATGCTTTGATGATGATCAAAGATTTTGGGTTTATACAAAGTTTATGAGAAACTTGTATTTCCAAAGAAGTGAGTGGGAGCACTATAGAATTTCTGATGAATATATGTTGTTGACATGTTGTTAATCAGAAATGACGTAGAATTTCTGGAAAGCATATAGGGTTATTTGGAAAGTGTTTTTCAATGGAAAGCCTGGATTAAGCTACTTGAACATTGAGCATCAAGATCTATAAGGATAGATCAAAACGCTTAATGGTACTTTCAAATGAGCACATACCTTGACATGATCTTGAAGGTGTTCAAGATGGATCAGTCAAAGAAGGAGTTCTTGCCTGAGTTGTAAGGTATGAAGTTAAGACTTAAAGCTCGACCACGGCAGAAGAAAGAGGAAGGACGAAGGTCGTCCCCTATGCTTTTATCATAGGCTCTCTACAGTATGCTATGCTGTGTACCGCACCTGAAATGTGCCTTGCCATGAGTCAGTCAAGGGGTACAAGAGTGATCTAAGAATGGATCACAGGACAGCGGTCAAAGTTATCCTTAGTAACTTGTGGACTAAGAAATTTTCTCGATTATGGAGGTGGTGAAAGAGTTCGTCGTAAAGGGTTACGTCGATGCAAGCTTAACACCTATCCGGATAGCTCTGAGTAGAGATACCGCATACGTATAATGGAGCAACAATTTAGAATAGCTCCAAGTAGAACATTTATTTGAAATGGCTCCAAATATAGCGTAGTAGCTGCATCTACAAGATGACATAGAGATTTGCGAAGTACATACGGATCTGAAAGATTCAGACCCGTTGACTATAACATCTCTCACAAGCATAACATGATCAAACACAGAACTCATCGAGTGTTAATCACATGGTAATGTGAACTAGATTATTGACTCTAGTAGACTCTTTGGGTGTTAGTCACATGGGGATGTGACCTTGAGTGTTAATCACATATCGATGTGAACTGGATTATTGACTCTAGTGCAAGTGGGACACTGCTGGAAATATGCCCTAGAGGCAATAATAAATTAGTTATTATTATATTTCCTTGTTCATGATAATCGTTTATTATCCATGCTAGAATTGTATTGATAGGAAACTCAGATACATGTGTGGATACATAGACAACACCATGTCCCTAGTAAGCCTCTAGTTGACTAGCTCGTTGATCAATAGATGGTTACGGTTTCCTGACCATGGACATTGGATGTCATTGATAACGGGATCACATCATTAGGAGAATGATGTGATGGACAAAGACCCAATCCTAAGCCTAGCACAAGATCATGTAGTTCGTATGCTAAAGCTTTTCTAATGTCAAGTATCATTTCCTTAGACCATGAGATTGTGCAACTCCCGGATACCGTAGGAGTGCTTTGGGTGTACCAAACGTCACAACGTAACTGGGTGACTGTAAAGGTGCACTACGGGTATCTCCGAAAGTGTCTGTTGGGTTGGCACGAATCGAGACTGGGATTTGTCACTCCGTGTAAACGGAGAGGTATCTCTGGGCCCACTCGGTAGGACATCATCATAATGTGCACAATGTGATCAAGGAGTTGATCACGGGATGATGTGTTACGGAACGAGTAAAGGGACTTGCCGGTAACGAGATTGAAGAAGGTATCGGGATACCGACGATCGAATCTCGGGCAAGTATCGTACCGCTAGACAAAGGGAATTGTATACGGGATTGATTAAGTCCTTGACATCGTGGTTCATCCGATGAGATCATCGTGGAACATGTGGGAGCCAACATGGGTATCCAGATCCCGCTGTTGGTTATTGACCGGAGAGTCGTCTCGGTCATGTCTACATGTCTCCCGAACCCGTAGGGTCTACACACTTAAGGTTCGGTGACGCTAGGGTTATGGAGATATTAGTATGCGGTAACCCGAAAGTTGTTCAGAGTCCCGGATGAGATCCCTGACATCACGAGGAGTTCCGGAATGGTCCGGAGGTAAAGAATTATATATAGGAAGTGCTATTTCGGCCATCGGGACAAGTTTCGGGGTCACCGGTATTGTACCGGGACCACCGGAAGGGTCCCGGGGGTCCACCGGGTGGGACCACCTGCCCCGGGGGGGCCACATGGGCTGTAGGGGGTGCGCCTTGGCCTACATGGGCCAAGGGCACCAGCCCCAAGAGGCCCATGCGCCTAGAGATAGAAAATGGGGAGAGTCCTAAAGGGGGAAGGCACCTCCGAGGTGCCTTGGGGAGGAGGGACTCCTCCTAGCCGCACCCTTCCTTGGAGGAAGGGCCAAGGCTGCGCCTCCCCCCCTCTCCCTTGCCCCTATATATATGTGGGGGGTGGGAGGGCAGCCATACCAATGTTCTGGTGCAGCCCTCTCCCCTCTCCCAAGTACTTCTCTTCTCCCGTGGTGCTTGGCGAAGCCCTGCAGGATTGCCACGCTCCTCCACCACCACCACGCCGTTGTGCTGCTGCTGGATGGAGTCTTCCTCAACCTCTCCCTTTCTCCTTGCTGGATCAAGGCGTGGGAGACATCGTCGGGCTGTACGTGTGTTGAACGCGGAGGTGCCGTCCGTTCGGCACCAGGATCATCGGTGATTTGAATCACGACGAGTACGACTCCATCAACCCCGTTCTCTTGAACGCTTCCGCTTAGCGATCTACAAGGGTATGTAGATGCACTCTCCTTCCCCTCGTTGCTAGTCTCTCCATAGATTGATCTTGGTGACACGTAGGAAATTTTTTGAATTTATGTTACGTTCCCCAACAGTATGTTTTTCAACAAAAAAGTTTCAGGTCAAAAGTTACAGTGGCGTTTGTATGGGAGTTATCAATTTTGTATGTTTCTATTACCATGTTATTTACATAGAAATTAGCGGGGCATCACACCCCCCCCCCTCGCCACAGTCGCCATATTTACCAGGATCAGGTACATAAGTTATCAAGTCTGCAATGTGTGAGTTATCATGTTATTTGCATAAGAGTTATCGTGGTATGGTTCAACAACTCCTCCCACCCCTACCCCCACCGACAAAGTTACCAGGACTGGGTACATAATTTATCATGTCTACGATGTGTCATTTATCATGTTATTTGCATCGAAGTTATCGTGGTATGTTTCAACGACTCCCCCCACCCCTAACCCCACCGACAAAGTTACCAGGACTGGGTACATAATTTATTATGTCTATGATGTATGAGTTATCATGTTATTTGCATAAAATTTATCAGGATAGTGATGCATAAACTATCATCATATTTACACAGAAGTTATCGAGGGTATATTTCATCAAAACCCCTCCCTCCGGCGGAGGGAAAAGTTATTATGTTTGTGGTGCGTAAATTATTGGGGGTATATTTCAGCACCCTTCTCGCCAAAGTTACCAGGACCGGGGTGCATAAGTTATCGGGTCTCTGATGTCTAAGTTACCATGTTGTTCACATCAGAGTAACTGGGGATATTTCATCAACACCACTTCCCTCAAAGTTACCAGGATCGAGGTACATAAGTATATCATGTATGTGATGTGTGAGTTATCATGATATTCACACAAAAATGACCCGGGATATTTCATCAACGCTTCCCTCCCGATCGTCGAAGTAATCAGTACCGAGTACATAAGTTATCAGGTATGTGATGTGTAAGTTACCATGCTATACACACACAAAAATTACCAACGGTATATTTCATCAACCTCCCCCGCCAAAATTACCATGGTATCATCAACTCAAGACGAGTTGGTAAAATAATCTACTTAAGTGCGGAAAAGATTGGATATTGCATTCACTTTTGTGCAAACATAGAAAAGGAGTCAGGTTAAAAAGCCTATTTGCTTTCATTTTTACAAAAGAGGAACGTAGGTTAGGTGGTTGGCTAGTGGGTTACCTTGTAAAAGTTACAAGGATTGAATCCTGTTGGCCCACTATTTTTTGCCGAGAAAGATTAACGCGAGTTAATTACTCACCACTTGAAAATCGGGAATCAGAGAAATTAACGCGAGTTAATTACGCACCTGAGAATCGGGAGTCAGAGAGATTAAGGCGAGTTAGTTACGCAGCACCTGAAAATCGGGAATCAGAGAGATTAACGGAGTTAATTAGGCACCTGAAAATCGGGAGTCGCAGAGAGACATGCATGCGCGTGATGAATATTCGACGGCTCGCAGGTCGTGTGGATTTGTTGCAAACCACCAGTCCACTGGTGGATAGATTTCTCGATCAATATAAATGTTTGAAATTGCTGACGGAACCTGCCGCCCGGTCACAGCTGCACTATTTTTTTTGCATTCGAATAGAGAGCTTTTTATTCAACAAAAGAACTCCTAGCATCATCAGCCAAGAGGCTGGTGAGTAGGAAGGAAGGTCTAGAATCTGTCCAACTCTCGGTCACCATCAACGAGCAGGCATGCTTTGCACAGAGATGGGCCGGTACGTTGGCAGATCTACTTATATGTTGAACAACAAAAGAAGTAAAATGGGTAGCTAGCTCTCCTATCTCTAAAAATAAAGGTGCCACTATAGAAAGACTATTGTGGCGAGTGTTCCAAAGGTTTACAACCTCTAGGAAGTCTGTCTCCATTATCACATGTGAGAAACCTCGCAAGCTTGCAAAGATGACACCGTCACGGAGCGCCAGGGCCTCACCGATGAATGGATTCGTCACCCCATCGTGGGGTTTACTCCAGGCTCCCAACAAAGCCGAGGCTGAACGTGCCACACCTCCTGCTCCCGCCTTGTTCGAGTCCATGTTAATAGCCGCATCAGTATTAATTTTCACAACCTCTCCTTCAGGCGGCCTCCACCCCTGTCCAGGAAGGATCGAAGCATGTGAAGAAGGAATATCAAGGACCACCAAGTCTTCTCTGATGTGTCTCACTGTAGCAAGAGGATCAAGCTTCTCTCCATCATGTGTGATTCTGTTTCTGGAATGCCAAATTGCCCGCATTACAGAGATCATTTGCGCCCTCTCCACCTCTGTGAACTGACTGTCACAAATCATATCTCTAGACCATGTATCTGGGTGCAGCCTTGGTCTTCTCACACCAAATAATGCATGTGCTTGTTCCCAGAACAACTTGGCATGGGAGCAATGCACTAAAGCGTGCATCAAATCCTCATCCATCGCAAGGCAGACGTTGCATCTGCTTATGGGTCGTATATGCCGATGTTTTAGTGTGCTTTCATCCGGAAGAATGCCCCTCACCACTCTCCACCAAAAGACACGAACCTTCGGCAATACCTTGAGCTTCCACAACAACTTCCACATCTGTTCTTCGGTCTGTGAGGTATTTGTTACCGCCCCTTCATCTAGAGCGACACGCTCTTTCTGATTCACTAGAGCACGGTAAGCTGATTTAACAGAATAGATGCCATTGCCTTCATGAGCCCACGCACGAAAATCCTCTCCCCCCCCATTGCGTAGAGGAATATTTAAGATTGCATCCGCATCGGGTGAGATAAAAACATCACGAACCAGCTGAGATCGCCAAATCCAATTTTCAGTATCTATGAGCTGATTGACAAATCCCAACGTTGTTCCTCCCGGCATCACCCTAGGAGTAAGCGAGGGGGTGCCCGGTATCCACTTGTCATTCCAAATGCAGATAGTAGTCCCGTCACCAATTCTTTTGATCAAACCCAACTCAAGAGCTTCTCTTCCGGTCACAATAGCACGCCATATCGCTGAAGCAGAGTGCGGTATGGTGGCCTCCATAGTCACAGTCGGGAAAATAACGTCCTTTTATGACTCTTGCACAAAGTGAGTTGGGATTAGTTATGAATCTCCACCCATGTTTCCCCAACAAAGCCACATTGAATCTGCACTATTTGCTGGGTCAATTATTCAGTTTTTCTATATTTGCACAATTTATTGTTTATATTGTACTAGTAATTTGTACGGTGTCTCAGAACCATTTGAATTGTGAACTATGTACTGTAATTTTTAGCTTGTTGTAAGAACATGAACCTAATTTTTATTTTGTAAAAAATCACGGAGATTGCATGCAAAATCTATTGCCCTCGTTGTAAGCAATGGGCTAGTACAAATTATAATTCTGCAAAGAAAAAGAGTAGTAGGTATATACTCGTAAGAGCATCTCCAGTAGATAATGCTAATTGGTGTAAATTGGTGATGTAAAAGTGTAACTCCAATCGATGATGCAAATGGAAATGTAAAACTAATCGGCATGAGCACGGGCGGCCGAGCGTCGAGAGCCGGGAGGAGCGCCAGCAGACCGACCAGCGGCAGGAGGTGCGCCAGCGGCCGAGTGGCGAGACCCAGGAGGTCGAATGCAGCGTCGGGAGCTCGAATGTCGACGGCGCGGTTGTGAATCGAGCGGCGAGTTGGTCGCGGTGAGACGGCGGGGTAACGGGCATGCGGTACGAGAAGGTCGATCCGGCGGCAGAAAAGCGACAACGGGTGTGCGGCTCGAATCCGGCGCCGGTGGGGCGGCGGGGGGAACTCAAATCATACGACGGCGGAGAAACGGCTTATTCGGCCGATTTGGAGGCGGGCGACAGCGGAGCAGCGACGGGACCAGAGGCGGGGGCGGTAGTCACGACGGCGACCGGCCAGGTGGAGCAAAATCAGGGAGGCTTGGCAGCGGCAGCGTGGAGGCGGAGGCGGGATTAGGGACAGTGGTCTCGCCGGTGAAGGCCCCGTCGGGGTGGGCGGCTACGGCGAAGAAGGCGGCGGGGTCGGCCATGGCCCGAGCGACGGCGAGCGGGCGACTGACGGGTGAGCGGAAGGAAAATGAAAACAAATGGGTAGTTGACACGCGACCGTCAGTTTTGCATTTTAAAGATGTATTTACATCTCCGTCAGATAAAGATATAATTATGTTTTTATCTAGATCGTCGGTTGAAAATGGGTTTTTGAGAATAGAAGATGCAAAAGTTAATTACGTTTGCATACATCTATTGGAGATGAGAATGCAAAAGCGAAGAGGACTCAACCCAAACCACTCGATCTCGATCGACGCCAGTAATTAACCGGCAGCCTTGCGCGCCCCGCCACCAGAACCCACTAACCGCCGGCCGCGCGGCATGGACAGCACCGTCGACGCAATGGCGGCCGCCTACGACGCGCTGGTCGACGCCGCGGCCGCCGCCGTCAGCGAGCCCGGGCGCACGGTGGCGCTCACGGACCTTCACCGCTGCCTCGACGCCTTCAACGAGTCCTGCGACCGAGCCGAGGGCCTCGTCCAGGCGGCCGCCGCCGGCCTCGGCCCCGCCGCCTCCCGCCACGACGCGCTGTGCCGCGCCGTGCGCGCGGTCGACAAGGATCTCCGGGCCGCCGGCGCCGGCCAGGAGGAGAACGAGATGGACGAGGAGAAGAATCGCCCTCCGACCACGCCGCTGGCGGCCGAGGACAGATAGCCCAATCGATCTACCTCGTCTCCCGTTGATATGATGTTCATCGTTCTTCTTGGTTTCTTGTTTTTTTTTTGTGTGTGTGTGGCGAAATTCTTGTTTTCTTGGTTGATGTGCTAATCGGGTTAGCCATCTAGAACATGAATGAAACCGTGACGGGAAAGAAGAACCGAATTATATTGTTGGAATGCAGATTAGTTCGTCGCCTCTTCTCGGAAAATAACCATCAAATCCAACAGGATGTTCCTCAACTCACGATGCAATGCATGCATGCTGCAGAATTTCGTTCCAGTGAAATCATGCATTGCATGCCGTCCACGAGATCAGTGTGAGGCGAGATCAGATTTGACAGTGGAGAGCAGCGCACGTAGGGAAATCCGAAGCTGGAGGACCAGCCTGGTGTGGTGCCAGCGTAGCGGCGATTCGTCTTGGTCTGGTGTCCACGGCTAGCTGACCCTGACCAGACGTACTCAATCTCTCTCGGCAGGCATCAGCTGGGTGTTTCTTTCCCGGGCGGCCACGCGAGCGCTATATGGATAAGGCGAATACAGCGACAGTAGCACCAAGCCACCAACATAAATAAAGCCTTTCGCTGTTGCATTGTTTTCCTGGTGCCGGGTGCGTAGCCACCGGACAATTGTATTTTTCTCACCACTGCCACAAAGCAATTTAAACTGACCAATTTTCTCCTCTTCAGGTAAGTAACCAGAAAGATATTGTCGTATAAAGGCAGGCTCGGTGCTTTTCTGTTTCTGAGAAGAGGGTTTTCAGTGTGTTATTGTAGCATCAAAGCAAAGTGTTTAAAATGGCTTCAGCGGTGCGGGGTCAGATATAGTACCACATGCTAAAGCTTTCAGTCTTCTTTTTGTTTCTTTGAGAATGAGTTTTCAGTGTGTTATTATAGTACAGTATAGTGAGATCCCGGTATTTGGGCACACTTTCCAGAATGCGCATATCGCTGTCCCTCACCGGCCTCTGAGAATGCAAAATCTGAAGTCCCTAACAGTAACAATGCTATAACTTGCCGGGAACAATTCTACAGATATTACGAATGCACTTCTGCTTATCAGGAGCATTCAGAAATGAGAAAATACCAGGGGATGAAACAGTCAGATTGGATGAATCTGCCGTGCTGAACGGACGACAGGGGACGAAACTACGGTCACAAGGCTACAATGTCCTGACTGCAACACATATTACTCACATACTGATCGATATATTTGTTAGGAACACAACAACCTATTGCCGGATAAGCTACAGTACAAAGTTTTTCACAACAATGAACCTTCTTTTAGCTTGATTCACAGAAAAATAAATGGTTTTGACAATCTAAAGGTTCTTGCGAAGATTGCCAGTTGTTCCGGAGATACCTCTTTGGATATCAATGCTCAAGAATCTAGATCTGGAGATGTTAACATTGTTTAAGAATAAGATAAGAGGATCAATTCCAAATTAGGTCAGCACCTTCAACTTGCTATTCTATGTAGACTTATCAAACAACCTTATAGGGGAATTCCCAGAGGCTTGTTGGACATGACAATGCAGACTGGAATCAGATGAAAGCACATCCTTTTTAGACCCAAAGGGCTTTGAGCTGCCTGTTTATAACTGTCCATCCCCCCGGCACTACGCCATCTCTCGGCAAATTCCCAGCGACAAAAACAACTTAACGGGTTTGGTACCTCAGAGATAAGTTGAAGGCACTCGTCACTCATGTCGATGCTAGGCTCCAAAAAGCTTGTCTGGAGAGATTTCACAATCACACTTTCCTCACAAACCTTTGCAACAACCATATCACCAATACAATTCCAGATGCATTGAATAACCTTCACTACCTTTCTAAATTCAGCATTCCCAACAATTACTTAGATGGGTTTGTTCCAGTCGAAGGCCAGTTCGCCACGTTCTCGGGCGCGAGCTTTGGTGGAAACCCAAAGCACTATGTGTCCCAGTTCAGCGCCGCAATCAGAGCTGTGACTCAATAGAAGGGACTCAAGACTCCACAGGACAAGTATACAAGGTCATGTTTGCGGTTGACTCTCTTGTGCTCTTTGGAGTAAGGGTACTTTTAGACCAGTGATGATTTTACAGGCTTGTCTGGTAGGCAAGCTTCTATATAGGACGAAGTTACATGATCTGGGAGAGATGTATGCCTTCCATATTTACTTTGACTTCAGGTTTTAAATTACTGTAGGGGTACTTTAGATCAGTGATGATGATTTAGCTTCTTGCTACTAGGCATTAAACAGTTTCCAGTTTGACTGTTAAATCATGCCATGTTCCAAACTACAAGAATCAACAGGGTTACAATAACCTACTAATAGAAAGACAATACAAATAATTTGTATTGTGTCCCTTGCGCAAAATTTACAGTCATTTGGATAGACAAATTACAAGGAGTGGCCATAGCTTCTGCTGGAACAATTAGCATAGTTTAATTACATAGCTGCACTCAAAGGCATGTGCTACCAAAAAGACAAACTCAATTTCAAGGATGAAGTACTGGAATGGAAAACACAAAGTCAATCCTGACTCTGCCTATTGCTTTGCCTTTTTCCATCAAAGGTTTCACACTTACTTCGAAACGCGATACTTCAGAAAAAATAAGAAAAACACAAAGTTAATCGTGAGCCTGCCTACGGCCAGCCTTTACCATCAAAGTCTTCTCATGACATGCAAATGCAATAATACGGAAAAACTCCTGAATTATAAACTGCTCAACGGCCAAGGGAGGTATTCTGGACAGGGTCTTAGCTGAAGATTGATTGGCACGGTCCAACCTAAAGAACATAACAATACTATAGGTAACAAACAGGCACCTGCTGATCTAGTAACTTATATGAGATGAAGTAAGGTTTAGTTAACCAACCACTAGCACGTTCCTAGCTTCTTGTTCTTCACAATACCATGTACATAACATGGATATCAGAGTTCCAAAATGGTGCACAAATCAGGTTATAATAAAGCTAGATCAACCATAAAACGGAAACCAAGGGCTGTGTGCATCACTCGATGCAGAGGCCAAGGGTTTCTCCACTTTTCGCGAAAATAAATAAAATGGAAACCAAGTGATGCATGAAGAATTGGAGATAACTATATTAGATGTCAAGGTTCTGATTAGATACAGGGCACTGAACAAGGCCAAAAGGTAGTTTCTATCTGAAATTACTAAATTTGTTTCACTTTCTTCTAAAAGATCTAGAGAATTATGAGCATGTATGTACAAACCAGGCTTCCCCCCCCCCCCCCCCCCCCCCCCCCCCCCCCTGCAAAAAAAATGTATGTAGAAACCAGCATTCTGAACCAGCTAAAATCACAACGTTTGTTTATCACCCAGCTCTGTATCTCATATCTGTGAACCCAACCATTAATCCCATCTGAGTAATGATGATATATTTTCAATTATTATCTCTTCATCTAGACCATCTCAGTATGTTTACTGCACCGACATGGTGAAATTAGGCGCGTTTATGCAACATGTGCTTTAGCCATGATCTGTTGCTGTCGGTCTGTGGTGTCGGTTACACATGTCACCAAATTTTCCTGCTGAATTCAACAGTACAAACCTAAAACCTTCTAAGACCAACTTAACTGACATTGCATATTTAGTAAGACCTAATTACCATGTTGGAGCTTTGCATCTACTGTCAATTCTCTATCCAAGACTTCATGGTAACAGAGCACAATCAGGTCAGACACATACGTCCACTACCAAACTAACATCACAAACAATACCAAGCATAGCATGCATAGTGTTGCCTGAACTTTGTCATGCATATATGGTGAAGCCACTATCAAACTCACTATGTAGGAGGACTAGGAGCACCTGTACGTTAAGCCCTGGCCACCATGTCGGTGAAGCCCATGTCCTTGAGGAGCTCATCCACCTGCTGCAACTCCACCAGGGGCAAGCCAGTCGAGAGATCGTCGAGCTGTGCATCTGGGGTGGTGCTGTCAGGGAAGAAGTCGAGCGCCGGCATCTCCAGGAAGTCGTTGAGGTCCATGGCCGACACCTCACCGTCATCCGCAGCAGCGGCCGAGCGTGGTGGTTGCTTGAAGTTGGTTTCGGCCGCCGCGCCGTGCATCCTGACAGCCGCTGCGTCGTATGCTCCGGCGGTCTCCTCAGCGGCGCCGAAGCTGGCGAGCCCCTGGTCAGCTCGCCGCACCGGGTCCCAGATCTGCGCCGAGTACTCCCCGTGAAACGGGTACACGCCGGCGTGCCTCGACCGAGCGCCCAATGCCTTCCTCCAGGCCTGAATGTTCGAGCGCAGCTCCGGGAAGAGGTCCATGGGCGACTCCTCGCCGCCGATGGCGGCCGTGGGTGGTTGCTCGTAATTGGTCACGGCCTTGTCGCCGTACAGCATGACAGCCGCCACGTCATAGGCTCTCGCGGCCTCCTCGCCCGTGGCGAAGCTGCCGAGCCAGAACTGCTTGGCTCGCCGCTCCGGGTCCCGGATCTGCGCGGAGTACCTGCCGCTCCGGGGATGCCGGTACACGCCGCGGAACCCCGACCTGGGCGCGGCCCGCTTCTTCTTATTCCTCTCGGCGTTCCCCGGCGCCTCGCCCTCGCAGGAGACGCGCAGGAGCGGCGCGTCCCCGTCGTCCCCGTGCTGGATGGAGTCGGTGAAGGCCGCCGTCGCGCGGTGCAGCCCGACGGCCGCCGCCTCGCCCGCTCGGGCGGCCTCCTCGGCGGCGATGCAGGGCCAGATCTGCGCCCCGTGCTCTCCGCTCGGGGTCCCGTGCACGCCGAAGAGCCCCGACCGGGACTTCGTCACAGCAGCCGCAGGATGCTTGAGGTTGGCCTTCGCGGCCGCGGCGTGCAGCCTGATGGCCGCCGCGCCGTACGCTCCGGCAGCCTCACCGGCGGATTGCTGCTGCCCCGGGACCCTGATCTGCACCGTGTGCTTCCCGGGGCGCATCCGGTGCACGGCGCGGGGTCGCGACGAGGAGCCCGGGCAAGCCGTCGCCTCCCCTCCGTTGGAGGCCGGCCTGGACGCCGCCCGCTTCTTCCTGCTGGCCGTGACCGAGGCCGCGGCCTCATCGTGCTCCACCGCCATCAGAGCACCGGCCCGAGAGGGAGGGAGCACGTCGTCGGGTTCCTGGGGTTTTAGGGAGGCAGGCTCTGCAGCAGAGAGGCGAGAGGTGTCTTGTTTACCATCCGCAAAGAGCAACTCCAGAAGAGTCTTCCCCTCCATTTTGACGTCCCCGAGTCAAAACGCAAATTCAGTTATTCCCACTCACCTAACATTCATAACATGTTTTATTCAACTCGACTTCATTCATGATACAAGTCCAATCTGCGGCGCGCTCGGCACAGGGAATCGCGGCGGTAGTTCTCAACTACTCGAGGGCACTAAAACCGAACAACACGATTCGAAGCCATGGATGGGAACTCCCTCCGGAGGGTTTTGTGAGATTGAACGTCGATGCCGCTTTTTCTGTTGATGAAGGGTTGAGAGCAACGGGCGTTGTTATTTGCGACGATCAAGACAGATTCGTCTCTGCAAGCTCGTGTGTTATCTCTTACGTAATGGATGCGGCCACACTTGAGGCTTGTGCCCTTCGTGAAAGACTGATCGTGGCACGAAATTCGAGGTGTAACAAAGTGGAGGTGAATTGTGATTGCATCGAGGTTATCCAAGTTATGCAAGAAGGAGGCATTTTTTTTTGTTTTACTTTTTTTGTGAGGAAGGAGGCAATTTGATCGCCCAGGCTGCGGCAATCTATGAGGAGTGCAAATTTTTAGCCATTTTTTTCTGGTTCTTCTTTCTTCCATTGTCCTAGGGAGAGCAATTATGTGGCATTGCTAGCTAGCAATGCGGAGGGGCCTTTTTCCATGATATGGCAAGTGGATCCTCCTAGTTTTATCATAGAGGTTTCGGCAAATGATGAAAACTTGTTTCAAGCTCAATAAAATGCCATGGTAGCTTTTTAAAAAAAAAAATCAACTTCATTCATACTCCCTTCTTTCCGGTTTAAAGGGCTCATCTTAAAAATTTTAGATTTTCATTATATTAGTCTCACTTTGAGTTTAGTTGAGTTAAATAGTTTTGAGTCCCACGCCACATTTAATGAGAGAGAGGGAATTAGTGGTTATGCATGCAACTTATTCTACATGCACCGTGCAAGTCCAATGAGAGAGAGGGTGATGTCGTGGATCTAAGACTGACAGTAGAATGGGGGGTAGGTATGAGGAGGCAAGATCCTAACTATGGAGTAGTTGTACACACAAGTTTACGAGTTCAGGCCCTTCTCGGAGGAAGTAACAGCCCTACGTCTCGGTGCCCTGAGGCGGTCGACTGGATTGTATGTGTGTGTGAGTTTACAAAAGATGCGAACCCTTGCCCCAGAGGAGGGGGGTGGCTTATATAGAGTGCGCCAGGACCCCAGCCAGCCCGCGTTACAAGGGGTTCAATGTCCATAAAGAAGGAGCGTTACAGGTAACGTCTGTATTAAAGTGCTATAAATGATAATTAAGTCTAGGAGTAAACGCTCGACCGTTGCTGTGTAGAGTGACTTTAGATCTTCTGTTTGTCGAGTGATTTCTGTGACGGTCGAGTGACGTTGATTCTTCCGAGTGGAATGTCTCTGGTTGAGTGGATGATGGTACCATTCGAATGCTTCTGGCTTTAGGGTGATGTCCTTGGGGAGGGCGTCTAGGCCAGACCTATGACCCTACCCTAGGTACATAGCTTCATCATTAGCCCCCGAATGGTTCGGGGCTTGAGTGGAGAAGGAGTTGAGAATTCCTCCGATTCAATTTTCATGCTTCGGGAGTGACTTATTGCGACCAAGCGAATGATCATGATGATCACAACTTCTTTTCAGTCGCCTTGATCCATTCCTGAATCTTCCGAGTGAACTTTACTGCGATGTCTTGAGTACTGATATGAAAAAGATATTATGTCTGACAGGTTGCCTTGCTGCGCGCGGATATCGTGGGATTTGGATTTTGGGGAAGCGTGCGGGACGGGGGAGGCCGCAGTAATCGGAAGGGATTAGGTGAGGCCGCCTCGATCACTGCGCCACCTTTTTCGCCACGTACCTCGCGCGCGACTGTTGCGGGATTTGATTGGATCGTCCGGACCCATAGGTCAGCCACTCGGAAGCGGGCCCATATAAGTGTGCCAGATTGGGGTTTTGTGCACAGCGTGTCCATATTCTTCTCCTTTCTCCTCTGCTTTCTCCGCCATCCCATCTCCACTCCCAGCATTGCTGCTCCGTCGAGTTTCTCCTGCGGCCATGGGAAAGGAGAAGACTGTGGCTCTGGAGCGCGCGAAGAAGGCGACGGCAAAGGCGAAGGGGGAGAGGTCCAGCTGGGGCAGATCCTCATCAAGGTCTGGTCTGCCGCGCGGCTGGATCCAGGGCGACTAGATTCGATCGACAATCAGCCAAGACAGCATCGATGATCTGGTCGAGGGAGGGCTGATTCCCCATGAATCGGCGCGGCTCCCTGAAGGAGAGACTGAACTGCGTCCGCGAGATGGTGAGTGCGTACTCCTCGCAACTCATGTCGACCGTGGATTTTCTCTGCCTCCCCATCCTTTCTTCCAGGGATTCCTGAACTTCTTTGGAGCATAACTTCATCATTTCAATCCCAACTCCATCGTATATCTTGCCGCCTACGTATCCATGTGCGAGAACTTCTTAGGTTGTAGGCCACACTAGGGTCTTTTCAAGCACATTTTTGTTGGGTTTCTTAGTAATTTCAAAAAATTTCCTACGCACACGCAAGATCATGTTATGCATAGCAACGATAGGGGAGAGTGCTGTCTACGTACCCACGCAGACCGACTGCGGAAGCGTTGACACAACGTAGAGGAAGTAGTCATACGTCTTCACGATCCAACCGATCAAGCACCGAAACTACGGCACCTCCGAGTTCGAGCACACGTTCAGCTCGATGATGATCCCCGGACTCGATCCAGCAAAGTGTCGGGGAAGAGTTCCGTCAGCACGACGGCGTGGTGACGATCTTGATGTACTACAGCAGCAGGGCTTCGCCTAAACTCCGCTACAGTATTATTGAGGACTATGGTGGCTGGGGGCACCGCACACGGCTAAGGAATAGATCACGTGGATCAACTTGTGTGTTTCTGGGGTGCCTCTGCCTCAGTATATAAAGGATTAGAGGGGGGAGGCTGGCCGGCCACAGGAGGCGCGCCAGGAGAGTCCTACTCCCTCTGGGAGTAGGATTCGCCCCCCCCCCCCAATCCTAGTTGGAATAGGACTCCTTGAGGGGGGAAAGAGAGAGAGGGGGCCGGCCACCTCTCCTAGTCCTAATAGGACTAGGGGAAGGGGGAGGCGCACAGCCACCTTGGGCTGCCCCTTTCTCCTTTCCACTAAAGCCCACTAAGGCCCATATAGCTCCCGGGGGGTTCCGGTAACCTTCTCGGTACTCTGGTAAAATCCCGATTTCACCCGGAACACTTCCGATATCCAAACATAGGCTTCCAATATATCAATCTTTACGTCTCGACCATTTCGAGACTCCTCGTCATGTCCGTGATCACATCCGGGACTCCGAACAACCTTCGGTACATCAAAATGCCTAAACTCATATATAACTGTCCATCGTAACCTTAAGCGTGCGGACCCTACGGGTTCGAGAACTATGTAGACATGACCGAGACACATCTCCGGTCAATAACCAATAGCGGAACCTGGATGCTCATATTGGCTCCCACATATTCTATGAAGATCTTTATTCGGTCAGACCGCATAACAACATATATTGTTCCCTTTGTCATCGATATGTTACTTGCCCGAGATTCGATCGTCGGTATCTCAATACCTAGTTCAATCTCGTTACCGGCAAGTCTCTTTACTCGTTCCGTAATACATCATCCCGCAACTAACTCATTAGTTGCAATGCTTGCAAGGCTTAAGTGATGTGCATTACCGAGAGGGCCTAGAGATACCTGTCCGATACATGGAGTGACAAATCCTAATCTCGATCTATGCCAACTCAACAAACACCATCGGAGACACATGTAGATCATCTATATAATCACCCAGTTACGTTGTGACGTTTGGTAGACCCAAAGTGTTCCTCCGGTAAACGGGAGTTGCATAATCTCATAGTCATAGGAACATGTATAAGTCATGAAGAAAGCAATAGCAACATACTAAACGATCGGGTGCTAAGCTAATGGAATGGGTCATGTCAATCAGATCATTCAACTAATGATGTGACCTCGTTAATCAAAATAACAACACTTTGTTCATGGTTAGGAAACATAACCATCTTTGATTAACGAGCTAGTCAAGTAGAGGCATACTAGTGACACTAAGTTTGTCTATGTATTCACACATGTATTATGTTTCCGGTTAATACAATTCTAGCATGAATAATAAACATTTATCATGATATAAGGAAATAAATAATAACTTTATTATTGCCTCTAGGGCATATTTCCTTCAGTCTCCCACTTGCACTAGAGTCAATAATCTAGATTACACTGTAATGAATCTAACACCCATGGAGCCTTGGTGCTGATCATGTTTTGCTCGTGGAAGAGGCTTAGTCAACGGGTCTGCAACATTCAGATCCGTATGTATCTTGCAAATCTCTATGTCTCCCACCTGGACTAGATCCCGGATGGAATTGAAGCGTCTCTTGATGCTTTGGTCCTTTTGTGAAATCTGGATTCCTTTGCCAAGGCAATTGCACCAGTATTGTCACAAAAGATTTTCATTGGACCCGATGCACTAGGTATGACACCTAGATCGGATATGAACTCCTTCATCCAGACTCCTTCGTTCGCTGCTTCCGAAGCAGCTATGTACTCCACTTCACATGTAGATCCCGCTACGACGCTTTGTTTAGAACTGCACCAACTGACAGCTCCACCGTTTAATGTAAACACGTATCCGGTTTGCGATTTAGAATCGTCCGGATCAGTGTCAAAGCTTGCATCAACGTAACCTTTTACGGTGAGCTCTTTGTCACCTCCATATACGAGAAACATATCCTTAGTCCTTTTCAGGTATTTCAGGATGTTCTTGACCGCTGTCCAGTGATCCACTCCTGGATTACTTTGGTACCTCCCTGCTAGACTTATAGCAAGGCACACATCGGGTCTGGTACACAGCATTGCATACATGATAGATCCTATGGCTGATGCATAGGGAACATCTTTCATATTCTCTCTATCTTCTGCAGTGGTCGGGCATTGAGTCTTACTCAACTTCACACCTTGTAACACAGGCAAGAACCCTTTCTTTGCTTGATCCATTTTGAACTTCTTCAAAATCTTTGTCAAGGTATGTGCTTTGTGAAAGTCCAATTAAGCGTCTTGATCTATCTCTATAGATCTTTATGCCTAATATGTAAGCAGCTTCACCGAGGTCTTTCATTGAAAAACTCTTATTCAAGTATCCCTTTATGCTATCCAGAAATTCTATATCATTTCCAATTAGCAATATGTCATCCACATATAATATCAGAAATGCTACAGAGCTCCCACTCACTTTCTTGTAAATACAGGCTTCTCCGAAAGTCTGTATAAAACCAAATGCTTTGATCACACTATCAAAACGTTTATTCCAACTCCGAGAGGCTTGCACCAGTCCATAAATGGATCGCTGGAGCTTGCACACTTTGTTAGCTCCCTTTGGATCGACAAAACCTTCCGGTTGCATCATATACAACTCTTCTTCCAGAAATCCATTCAGGAATGCAGTTTTGACATCCATCTGCCAAATTTCATAATCATAAAATGCGGCAATTGCTAACATGATTCGGACAGACTTAAGCATCGCTACGGGTGAGAAGTCTCATCGTAGTCAACCCCTTGAACTTGTCGAAAACCTTTGCGACAAGTCGAGCTTTGTAGACAGTAACATTACCAGCGTCAGTCTTCTTCTTGAAGATCCATTTATTCTCAATTGCTTGCCGATCATCGGGCAAGTCAACCAAAGTCCATACTTTGTTCTCATACATGGATCCCATCTCAGATTTCATGGCTTCAAGCCACTTTGCGGAATCTGGGCTCACCATCGCTTCTTCATAGTTCGTAGGTTCATCATGATCTAGTAGCATGACTTCCAGAACAGGATTACCGTACCACTCTGGTGCGGATCTTACTCTGGTTGATCTACGAGGTTCAGTAGTATCTTGATCTGAAGTTTCATGATCATTATCATTAGCTTCCTCACTAACTGGTGTAGGTGTCACTGAAACAGTTTTCTGTGATGTACTACTTTCCAGTAAGGGAGCAGGTACAGTTACCTCGTCAAGTTCTACTTTCCTCCCACTCACTTCTTTCGAGAGAAACTCCTTCTCTAGAAAGGATCCATTCTTAGCAACGAATGTCTTGCCTTCGGATCTGTGATAGAAGGTGTACCCAACAGTCTCCTTTGGGTATCCTATGAAGACACATTTCTCCGATTTGGGTTCGAGCTTATCAGGTTGAAGCTTTTTCACATAAGCATCGCAGCCCCAAACTTTAAGAAACGACAACTTTGGTTTCTTGCCAAACCATAGTTCATAAGGCGTCGTCTCAACGGATTTTGATGGTGCCCTATTTAACGTGAATGCGGCCGTCTCTAAAGCATAACCCCAAAACGATAGCGGTAAATCAGTAAGAGACATCATAGATCGCACCATATCTAGTAAAGTACGATTACGACGTTCGGACACACCATTACGCTGTGGTGTTCCGGGTGGCGTGAGTTGCGAAACTATTCCATAGTTTTTCAAATGTACACCAAACTCGTAACTCAAATATTCTCCTCCACGATCAGATCGTAGAAACTTTATTTTCTTGTTACGATGATTTTCAACTTCACTCTGAAATTCTTTGAACTTTTCAAATGTTTCAGACTTATGTTTCATTAAGTAGATATACCCATATCTGCTTAAATCATCTGTGAAGGTGAGAAAATAACGATATCCGCCACGAGCCTCAATATTCATCGGACCACATACATCGGTATGTATGATTTCCAACAAATCTGTTGCTCTCTCCATAGTACCGGAGAACGGTGTTTTAGTCATCTTTCCCATGAGGCACGGTTCGCAAGTACCAAGTGATTCATAATCAAGTGGTTCCAAAAGTCCATCAGTATGGAGTTTCTTCATGCGCTTTACACCGATATGACCTAAACGACAGTGCCACAAATAAGTTGCACTATCATTATCAACTCTGCATCTTTTGGCTTCAACATTATGAATATGTGTATCACTACTATCGAGATTCATCAAAAAATAGACCACTCTTCAAGGGTGCATGACCATAAAAGATATTACTCATATAAATAGAACAACCATTATTCTCTGATTTAAATGAATAACCGTCTCGCATCAAACAAGATCCAGATATAATGTTCATGCTCAACGCTGGCACCAAATAACAATTATTTAGGTCTAATATTAATCCCGAAGGTAGATGTAGAGGTAGCGTGCCGACCGCGATCACATCGACTTTGGAACCGTTTCCCACGCGCATCGTCACCTCGTCCTTTGCCAGTGCCCGCTTATTCCATAGTCCCTGTTTCGAGTTGCAAATATTAGCAACAGAACCAGTATCAAATACCCAGGTGCTACTGCGAGCTCTAGTAAGGTACACATCAATAACATGTATATCACATATACCTTTGTTCACCTTGCCATCCTTCTTATCCCGCCAAATACTTGGGGCAGTTCCGCTTCCAGTGACCAGTCTGCTTGCAGTAGAAGCACTCAGTTTCAGGCTTAGGTCCAGACTTGGGTTTCTTCTCTTGAGCAGCAACTTGCTTGCCGTTCTTCTTGAAGTTCCCCTTCTTCTTCCCTTTGCCCTTTTTCTTGAAACTAGTGGTCTTGTTAACCATCAACACTTGATGCTCCTTCTTGATTTCTACCTCCGCAGCTTTCAGCATTGCGAAGAGCTCGGGAATAGTCTTGTTCATCCCTTGCATATTATAGTTCATCACGAAGCTCTTGTAGCTTGGTGGCAGTGATTGGAGAAATCTGTCAATGACGCAATCATCCGGAAGATTAACTCCCAATTGAATCAAGTGATTATTATACCCAGACATTTTGAGTATATGCTCACTGACAGAACTGTTCTCCTCCATCTTGCAGCTATAGAACTTATTGGAGACTTCATATCTCTCAATCCGGGCATTTGCTTGAAATATTAACTTCAACTCCTGGAACATCTCATATGCTCCATGACGTTCAAAACGTCGTTGAAGTCCCGATTCTAAGCCGTAAAGCATGGCACACTGAACTATCGAGTAGTCATCAGCTTTGCTCTGCCAGACGTTCATAACATCTGGTGTTGCTCCAGCAGCAGGCCTGGCACCCAGCGGTGCTTCCAGGACGTAATTCTTCTGAGCAGCAATGAGGATAATCCTCAAGTTACGGACCCAGTCCGTATAATTGCTACCATCATCTTTCAACTTTGTTTTCTCAAGGAACGCATTAAAATTCAACGGAACAACAGCATGAGCCATCTATCTACAATCAACATAAACAAGCAAGATACTATCAGGTACTAAGTTCATGATAAGTTTAAGTTCAATCAATCAAATTACTTAAGAACTCCCCACTTAGATAGACATCCCTCTAATCTTCTAAGTGATTACGTGATCCAAATCAACTAAACCATAACCGATCATCACGTGAGATGGAGTAGTTTTCAATGGTGAACATCGTTATGTTGATCATATCTACTATATGATTCACGCTCAACCTTTCGGTCTCCGTGTTACGAGGCCATATCTGCATATGCTAGGCTCGTCAAGTTTAACCTGAATATTCTGCGTATGCAAAACTGGCTTGCACCCGTTGTAGATGGACGTAGAGCTTATCACACCCGATCATCACGTGGTGTCTGGGCACGACGAACTTTGGCAACGGTGCATACTCAGGGAGAACACTTCTTGATAATTTAGTGAGAGATCATCTTATAATGCTACCGTCAAACAAAGCAAGATAAGATGCATAAAAAGATAAACATCACATGCAATCAATATAAGTGATATGATATGGCCATCATCATCTTGTGCTTGTGATCTCCATCTCCGAAGCAACGTCATGATCACCATCGTCACCGGCGCGACACCTTGATCTCCATCGTAGCATCGTTGTCGTCTCGCCAATCTTATGCTTCCACGACTATCACTACCGTTTAGTAATAAAGTAAAGCATTACATCGCGATTGCATTGCATACAATAAAGCGACAACCATATGGCTCCTGCCAGTTGCCGATAACTCGGTTACAAAACATGATCATCTCATACAATAAAATTTAGCATCATGCCTTGAACATATCACATCACAACATGCCCTGCAAAAACAAGTTAGACGTCCTCTACTTTGTTGTTGCAAGTTTTACGTGGCTGCTACGGGCTTAAGCAAGAACCAATCTCACCTACGCATCAAAACCACAACGATAGTTTGTCAAATAGACTCCGTTTTAACCTTCGCAAGGACCGGGCGTAGCCACACTTGGTTCAACTAAAGTTGGCGAGACAGTCGCCCGCAAGCCACCTATGTGCAAAGCACGTCGGGGGAACCGGTCTCGCGTAAGCGTACGCGTAATGTTGGTCCGGGTCATCTCGTCCAACAATGCCGCCGAACCAAAGTATGACATGCTGGTAGGCAGTATGACTTATATCGCCCACAACTCACTTGTGTTCTACTCGTGCATATAACATCAACATAAATAACCTGGCTCTGATACCACTGTTGGGTTTCGTAGTAATTTCAAAAAATTTCCTACGCACACGCAAGATCATGTGATGCATAGCAACGAGAGGGGAGAGTGTTGTCTACGTACCCACGCAGACCGACTGCAGAAGCGTTGACACAACGTAGAGGAAGTAGTCATACGTCTTCACGATCCAACCGATCAAGCACCGAAACTACGGCACCTCCGAGTTCGAGCACACGTTCAGCTCGATGACGATCCCTGGACTCTGATCCAGCAAAGTGTCAGGGAAGAGTTCCGTCAGCACGACGGCGTGGTGACGATCTTGATGTACTACAGCAGCAGGGCTTCGCCTAAACTCCGCTACAGTATTATTGAGGACTATGGTGGCTGGGGGCACCGCACACGGCTAAGGAATAGATCACGTGGATCAACTTGTGTGTTTCTGGGGTGCCTCTGCCTCAGTATATAAAGGATTAGAGGGGGGGAGGCTGGCCGGCCACAGGAGGCGCGCCAGGAGAGTCCTACTCCCTCTGGGAGTAGGATCCCCCCCCCAATCCTAGTTGGAATAGGACTCCTTGAGGGGGGAAAGAGAGAGAGGGGGCCGGCCACCTCTCCTAGTCCTAATAGGACTAGGGGAAGGGGGAGGCGCACAGCCACCTTGGGCTGCCCCTTTCTCCTTTCCACTAAAGCCCACTAAGGCCCATATAGCTCCCGGGGGGTTCCGGTAACCTTCTCGGTACTCTGGTAAAATCCCGATTTCACCCGGAACACTTCCGATATCCAAACATAGGCTTCCAATATATCAATCTTTACGTCTCGACCATTTCGAGACTCCTCGTCATGTCCGTGATCACATCCGGGACTCCGAACAACCTTCGGTACATCAAAATGCATAAACTCATAATATAACTGTCATCGTAACCTTAAGCGTGCGGACCCTACGGGTTCGAGAACAATGTAGACATGACCGAGACACGTCTCCGGTCAATAACCAATAGCGGGACCTGGATGCCCATATTGGCTCCTACATATTCTACGAAGATCTTTATCGGTCAGACCGCATAACAACATACGTTGTTCCCTTTGTCATCGGTATGTTACTTGCCCGAGATTCGATCGTCGGTATCCAATACCTAGTTCAATCTCGTTACCGGAAAGTCTCTTTACTCGTTCTGTAATACATCATCCCGCGACTAACTCATTAGTTGCAATGCTTGCAAGGCTTTATGTGATGTGCATTACCGAGAGGGCCCAGAGATACCTCTCCGACAATCGGAGTGACAAAACCTAATCTCGAAATACGCCAACCCAACATCTACCTTTGGAGACACCTGTAGTACTCCTTTATAATCACCCAGTTACGTTGTGACGTTTGGTAGTACCCAAAGTGTTCCTCCGGTAAACGGGAGTTGCATAATCTCATAGTTATAGGAACATGTATAAGTCATGAAGAAAGCAATAGCAACATACTAAACGATCGGGTGCTAAGCTAATGGAATGGGTCATGTCAATCAGATCATTCAACTAATGATGTGACCTCGTTAATCAAATAACAACACTTTGTTCATGGTCAGGAAACATAACCATCTTTGATTAACGAGCTAGTCAAGTAGAGGCATACTAGTGACACTAAGTTTGTCTATGTATTCACACATGTATTATGTTTCCGGTTAATACAATTCTAGCATGAATAACAAACATTTATCATGATATAAGGAAATAAATAATAACTTTATTATTGCCTCTAGGGCATATTTCCTTCAATTTTCACTTGCCGTTCTTAGTCGGTCAAGAAGGCCAATCCGAGTGACAAGAAAACGCACGT
The DNA here is from genome assembly GCF_003073215.2 of Triticum urartu. Lineage (NCBI taxonomy): Eukaryota > Viridiplantae > Streptophyta > Magnoliopsida > Poales > Poaceae > Triticum > Triticum urartu. The sequence continues at coordinate 98,349,219 of NC_053027.1, read as the reverse complement.
GATTCAGATGTGCGGGGGTCTTGGGATTCAGATGAGGAACGAAAACACTTTCCCAGCCATGATCCTTCCCGAGTCGGTCCGGGGTTGGCAGACGACCTAGTTTTATTGTAAAGACCAGCTGACTCTAGGTCAGTCGACCGGGCTCCCTGTCTTTTCCATGGCTCGGGTCGAGAAGCCTTCCACATTGAAAGTGACCCAGAGGAGAGAGCGCAGGTGAAGGTGGTTGTCAAGCGGGTGGTCCAGCTCGTCCGAGACGGTGTGACCGGTATGGATCTGCTGGAGGTATTCCTCAAACGATGCATCCAACCACTCCAAGCTCGCGATCTTCCAATGTGGATGTACTCGGGCATTGAGGATTCCACTCGGATCCACCCGGAGGAGGTCGACGAGGGCACGGTGGAGAAGTGGCTGAGAGGCATCACAGGTAACAAGGATAACCCCAGTAGGTCTAGGAGGGTTGCTCCATTCGACAATTCGCGCCAGCCAGACCAGGTCTGACTTTGGATTGCCGAGTACCTTTTTGATTAATCATGTAACCGCTTGTTGACGACTGGCTGTTTTTTGCTTTGCTTGTTATCTTCCAGGCTCTTACTGAGATGTATTCAATGCCCAACGGAGAGCAGGAGTAGGACTCGGAGGAGGAGGCGAGTGGAGGTGATAGTGGCGAGTGGCACTCGGACGAGGAGGATGGTGAGGAGAGCGGCGACCCGAGTGACGAGTAAGAGGTCGACTCGCCTCCTCGTGGAGAAAAAAGGTCCAAGCACACTCACGACCCGGCAAGCACCCCTGACGCGGTGGCCGTACCGACTGGGCAGTCTTCGAAGCGCCCCCGGACGTCTATTCCAGTACCGACTGAGAAGACACTGAAGCAACCCAAGACTACACCGCCTCCAGCACCGAAACCACCGAAGGCTACATCTTCCAAGCCGCCGAAGGCTTTGCCCAAGATCAAAGTGGTCATTCCTACTATCTCTGGGTAATAGTCCGACCTGACCCTTTAGTTGACTTGGTGTAACAAAACGTGACCGACTGAATGTTGACATTTGCAGTGCTGCCACCTCTGGGACTTCCACCCGCAAGTACGAAGACGAGGAGATGGAAGATGCGGTCACCTCTAACCTAGGTACAACTCTCGCAATCTTGTCCTTGATTACTTGGTCGATTAAATTCTAGTGACTCATCTGGGTCGGCTGATTTCTTTGCAGCCCCTCCCAATGTTATCGAGCTTCCGGATGATGATGAGGACGTGCTGCCGAGGCCCAGGAGGAGCAAGAAGGCAACAGCTAGCAAGACATCCCAGTCGGAACCGGCGACAGAACCAGCAGTCCAACAGCCCAAAGATGCGACTAAAGTCTCTGTAACCTTTGCTGATCCAATGTCGAGTGCGCGTCCCGCATCGTCGACTGCACCAGTGCTTGCTTCAACCGTCCAACTTCATGCCTCGGATCTCCAAGTCGCTGTGTCTGGACCATCCGTCCCCTTCTTCACCACTCATCATGTTCCAGAAAACCAGTCGGACGCCGCTGCGGAGGCTATTCGTCAGGCTGGCATAATGATGGAGCAGGTGAAGGCAGTGCACGAAAGTAGTTAGGCTGCTTATGATGCCAGCGCGGCTCTTCGAGCCAACGTCCAGGTAAGTTGGCTTCCGACTGAACTTGTTCTATTAGGATATGCTACCCGAATTTTCCTTCGCGCGATCTCTTATTGTATTGCACTTCGAATCTGTACACCCACTGGGTGTTTTGTCATCTTCATTATTTTCCTTTGAGTGTAGTCTCCGAGACCGCAGTCGACTGCTGGCAGTCGGCTGGGGTCTGAGCACTTCTTCCTCTTTTCTTTCTTCCACTCGGTCTGGGCGGACCACGTCGAGTGGGTTCTGAACCAGTGGGGGCACGCTAAGTGCACCCATTGGGTGTAGTCCCCGAGACCGTAGTCGAGTGCTGGCAGTCGGCTGGGGTCTGAGCACCTTTTTTTATACTCGGTCTGGGCAGACCATGTCGAGTGAGATCTGAACCAGTGGGGGCATGCTAAGTGCACCCACTGGGTGTAGTCCCCGAGAGTACTGTAGAATGTTTGATTCTGCAGTAGTCTTAAAGCTTTATTCACTTGGATGTAAATAATCTTTGATCTTGTCTGTTGACATGTCTTTTACTCACTGTAGAAATCCTTTGATCTCATTTCCAAGTTCGCCGAATTTGAGGAAAAGCAGAGGCAACTCAACCTTGACCTGGAGTTGGCTCAGCAGAACTTAAAGAAGGCTCAATATGAAGTCGCTGGTATGGAAGGTAACGGCCTGTCGACTGCTTATCTTGACCATCCTTCAAGTTATCTCTTCGTTCTTCTGTTTGATCTAAATGTGTATTTTGCAGACAAAATGAGGCTGGCCCTGGAGAAGAAGGACTTGGACCTTGCAGCTGCGCAGAAGGAGGCTCAGGAGAAGACTGCCCTTGCTGACCATAAACTGGCTTCGGTCGGAGCGCTAGAGGAGGAAATCAACAAGTTGAAGTCGTCTCTCACTGAATCCAACCGAGAGGCGATTCATCTGAAAAAAGATAAAGTGGCTCTGAACGACCAACTGGAAAGCATAACTCATAGGAGGAACGATTTGGAGGCTTATCTGAAAGCTCTCGCCAAGAAACTCTTCCTTATGCTCGAAGGTACCCCTTTTTACCCGACCGTTTTACTGTTTGCAAGTTAGTCCTGACCAGTCGACTCATTAAATCCTTGACTCTGCAGAATTCTGCCAAAACTTTGAAGAGGAGACTGGACGGATCGAGACGGGCTTGGATCCTATCCTTTCTCCAGTCGGCGACGAGGCTGCCATGAATGTGCTTCGACTGGAGTCTCATGTTGCCAGTGTTACCAGCTATCTTGCTCGTCTGAAGGTGGCGGTGTCGCGCATTGATGGATCACTCTCGCCAAGGGCAACGCTTCAGAATGATCTCGAGTCTCTGATGGCTTGACTCAATGAGGTCCCTGGTCGAGTGCGGGAATGGAAGAAGTCCTCTGCCCGATGCGGTGCTGACGTGGCTCTGTCACTGGTCAGGGTCCACTGCAAAGAAGCTCGAGAAGAGAAGCTGGCGGCGATCAAGGTCGCCAACACAAAAAGACACGACTTCTGGTCCTTCATGGAGACTTTCATTGCTGCTGCCACTCGGATCGCTGACGGGATTGATTTGGAAGAGTTCGTCGAGCCCGCAAGTCCTCCTCCTGCCGAGTGAACAAACTTGATACTTAAACTTGCTTTAAATTGGCCTCGGAATGCCGAGTGGTTTTTGTAACCGTTAAACTCCTTCGGGCCTGACGCCCGAGTACTTTTATCTTCGTCCTGAAACTTTTGAGATTTTATCCAATCTTGGTTTATCTTCGGCATGTGCTTGCGTTTGCCTTCGAGCGGAACTTATTCTTCACACGGAATATTCTTTGAGATGCAACTCTGAGGGAGATATCTCGGTCGATCTGCGCCTCGTCATCCTTGCGGATAGGGATGGAGCGCCCATTTGTACTTGTGGCGCGGCTCTGAGGAGAGGTTTGCAGCCGACCTGCACCTCGTCATCCTTGCGGATAGGGATGGAGCGCACATTGTACTTGTGGCGCAGCTCCGTGGAGAGGATTGGAATCGACCTGCACCTCGTCATCCTTGCGGATAGGGATAGAGCGCACATTGTAGTTGTGGCGCAGCTCCGTGGGGAGGATTGCAGTCGACCTGCACCTCGTCGTCCTTGCGGATAGGGATGGAGCGCACATTGTACTTGTAGCGCAGCTCCGTGGAGAGGATCGCAGTCGACCTTCACCTCGTCGTCCTTGCGGATAGGGATGGTTTTTCAACTTAGGCGAGTACTAGACTACAGCTAAGCCTCCGAGTGTGAGGTTTGCTCATCGCTCGGTAGGTTTTTTGAAACTTAGGCGAGCACTGGGCTGCAGCTAAGCCCCCGAGTGTGAGGTTTTCTCATCACTTGATAGGATTTTTGAAACTTAGGCGAGTACTGGACTGCAGCTAAGCCCCCGAGTGTGAGGTTTGTTCATCACTCGGTAGGATTTTTCAAACTTAGGCGAGCACTGGGCTCCAGCTAAGCCCCCGAGTGTGAGGTTTGCTCATCACTCGGTAGGATTTTTCAAACTTAGGCGAGCATTGGACTGCAGCTAAGCCCCCGAGTGTGAGGCTTGATCATCACTCGGTAGGATTTTTTCAACTTAGGCGAGTACTGGACTACAGCTAAGCCCCCAAGCGAGAGGCTTGCTCATCACTCGGGAGGATTTTTTCAACTTAGGCGAGCACTGGACTGCATCTAAGCCCCCGAGTGTGAGGTTTGCTCATCACTCGATAGGATTTTTGAAACTTAGGCGAGTACTAGACTGCAGCTAAGCCCCCGAGTGTGAGGTTTGCTCATCACTCGATAGGATTTTTGAAACTTAGGCGAGTACTGGACTGCGGCTAAGCCCCCGAGTGTGAGGCTTGCTCATCACTCGGTAGGATTTTTCAAACTTAGGTGAGCACTGGACTGCAGCTAAGCCCCCGAGTGAGAGGCTTGCTCATCACTGATACGTCTCCGCCGTATCTACTTTTCCAAACACTTTTGCCCTTGTTTTGGACTCTAACTTGCATGATTTGAATGGAACTAACCCATACTGACGATGTTTTCAGCAGAATTACCATGGTGTTATTTATGTGCAGAAACAAACGTTCTCGGAATGATCTGAAACTTCACGGAGCAACTTTTTGGAAAATATAAAAAATACCTGCAAAAGATGAAGGCCAGGGGCCCACCACCTGTCCACAAGGGTGGGGGCGTGCCTGCCCCCCTAGGGCGCGCCCCCCTACCTCGTGGGCCCCCTGGTGCCTCTCTGACTCCAACTCCAACTCTATATATTGTGTTTCGGGGAGAAAAAATCAGAGAGAAGAATTCATCGCGTTTTACGATACGGAGCCACCGCCAAGCCCTAAAACCTCTCGGGAGGGCTGATCTGGAGTCCGTTCGGGGCTCCGGAGAGGGGAATCAGTCGCCATCGTTACCATCAACCATCCTCCATCACCAATTTCATGATGGTCACCACCGTGCGTGAGTAATTCCATCGTAGGCTTGCTGGACGGTGATGGGTTGGATGGGATCTATCATGTAATCGAGTTAGTTTTGTTAGGGTTTGATCCCTAGTTGATACGTCTCCAACGTATCTATAATTTTTTATTGCTCCATGCTATATTATCTACTGTTTTGGACTATATTGGGCTTTATTTTCCACTTTTATATTATTTTTGGGACTAACCTATTAACCGGAGGCCCAGCCCAGAATTGCTGTTTTTTTTGCCTATTTTAGTGTTTCGAAGAAATGGAATATCAAACAGAGTCAAAACGGAATAAAATCTTCGGGAACGTGATTTTATCACCGAACGTGATCCAGGAGACTTGGACCCTGCTCCAAGGAACAAAAGAGGCGGTCACGAGGGTGCCCCCCCCTAAGGCGCGCCCCCTGCCTCGTGGGCCCCTCATTGCTCCTCTGGCGTACTTCTTCCTCCTATATATACACATGTACCCCCAAACAATCAGAACAGGAGCCAAAAACCTAATTCCACTGTCGCAACTTTCTGTATCCACAAGATCCCATCTTGGGGCCTGTTCCGGAGCTCCGCCGGAAGAGGGCCGTCATCACGGAGGGCTTCTACATCATCCTAGCCCCTCCGATGAAGTGTGAGTAGTTTACCTCAGACCTTCGGGTCCATAGTTAGTAGCTAGATGGCTTCTTCTCTCTCTTTGAATCTCAATACAAAGTTCTCCCCCTCTCCTGTGGAGATCTATTCGATGTAATCTTCTTTTTGCGGTGTGTTTGTTGAGACCGATGAATTGTGGGTTTATTGTCAAGTCTATCTATGAATAATATTTGGATCTTCTCTGAATTCTTTTATGTATGATTGGTTATCTTTGCAAGTCTCTTCGAATTATCCGTTTGGTTTGGCCAACTAGATTGGTAGTTCTTGCCATGGGAGAAGTGCTTAGCTTTGGGTTCGATCTTGCGGTGTCCTTACCCAGTGACAGAAGGGGCAGCAAGGCATGTATTGTATCATTGCCATCAAGGATAACAAGATGGGGTTTATTTCATATTGCATGAATTTATCTCTCTACATCATGTCATCTTGCTTAAGGCGTTACTCTGTTTTTAACTTAATACTCTAGATGCATGCTGGATAGCGGTCGATGAGTGGAGTAATAGTAGTAGATGCAGAATTGTTTCGATCTACTTGTCACAGACGTGATGCCTATATACATTATCATGCCTAGATATTCTCATAACTATGCTCAATTCTGTCAATTGCTCAATAGTAATTTGTTCACCCACCGTAGAATACTTATGCTCTTGAGAGAAGCCACTAGTGAAACCTATGGCCCCCGGGTCTATTCTCATCATATCAATCTCCATCACTTTAATCTTGCTTTGCTTTTTTACTTTGCCTTTACTTTTTTACTTTGCACCTTTATAACAAAAATACCAAAAATACTATATCTATCAGATCTCACTCTCGTAAGTGACCGTGAAGGGATTGACAACCCCTAATCGCGTTGGTTGCGAGTAGCTATCGCTTTGTGCAGGTATGTGGGACTTGAGCGTGGGCTCCTACTGGATTGATACCTTGGTTCTCAAAAACTAAGGGAAATACTTATGCTACTCTGCTGCATCATCCCTTCCTCTTCGGGGAAAACCAACGCAAGCTCAAGACGTATCAAGAAGGATTTCTGGCGCCGTTAGTGGGGAGTCTACGCAAAAAGTCAACATACCAAGTACCCATCACAATCCCTATCTCTCGCATTACATTATTTGCCATTTGCCTCTCGTTTTCCTCTCCCCCCAATTCACCCTTGCCGTTTTATTCGCCCTCTCTCTCCCTATCCTCCCTGTCGGATTTCGGGTTCCGGCAGACCCTTGAGGTTCGAACACTGGGGTGCGCGCGGAGATCTCTCCCCTACCGATCTACGTCCGATCCTCTCATGCGAACTAAGACGAAAATGATGAACAACACAAGAGACACGAGGTTTATACTGGTTCGGGCCACCGTTGTGGTGTAATACCCTACTCCAGTGTGTGGTGTGGTGGATTGCCTCTGGGGCTGATGATGGACAGTACAAGGGAAGAACAGCCTCGCGAGGGGTGTTCTTGAGCTGGTGCGGTGTGTTCTACTTAGTCTCTACTGGGTTTCTCCCCCTCTTCTCTCCCTTTGTGGAGGCTAGCTCTATTTATAGAGGCCCTGGGCCTCTCCCCGAATAATTGAGCGGGAAGGGCACCAACAATTGTCCATTTTGAAGGGAACATCTAGTACAAATTATCCTGACCAAAGGTGGTCTTCGGCTGCCAAAAGCACTGGTGATGACGCCGTCTTGGGCTCCATGGTGACCTCCGTACGGCCGTCCGACTGGTCTTGGTCTCGTTGCACCGGAATGGTAATCTTTGCCTGATACCTTGGCCTGTTCTTGCCCCCTTTGCACCAAAGGGGAAACAAGGACCCTGCGCAGGCCGGTGCCCGCGTGGCGCCCGCCTGGCCTTGATCGTCATGGCTTGCGTCATGGGATCCTCGCGAGGTACCCTTGCATTGATCTCTCCGCCTCCTCGCGAGCCTGCCTGATGAGGCCACTCTTGAGGAAGCTTCCTGTCGTCCGCCCCGCGAGGCTTGGCCCCTCGCGAGGGTCTTGAGCTTGGGCTGATGAAGATGGGCCGCACTGGGCCCCCACCTGAGCCACGCCGCAGGCCGCAGGAAGGCAAGTCTGGGGACCCCCGTTCCCAGAACGCCGACAGTAGCCCCCGGGCCCAAGGTGCGCGCGGGCTTGGCTTAGCAGAGAAGTGAAGGGGCAAGCGCGAAGCGCCGTGGGCCCTAACAGCCTGCGGCCTTGGGCGCCGCGTGGCGGTTGATTGGACGTGGGCGTCTGCACTTCCCACGACGCCTCGACAACTGCACGACTTGAAAAGTCCCTGCATGTAGAGATATGGGTCATGATTACCTAAGGTCATGGTGCTTGGCGGTTGGCCTTCCCCGGCTATAAGTACGGGGCCGTGTGAGCTTCCTCAGTTCACCCCTTTCTGCTACTCTCTTCTTCTTATTGGCCACTCGCGGTTCTCATGGCTCCGAAGAGATTCTCGGCCGCACAGAAGGGAAAGGCCCTCCAGGCAGGGCCCGACTCCCCCCGACCAGGCGCGGCCAGGGTCGTCCTCGCAAGCATCCCGCGGTCCCCGCAGCGGCTTCCCACGGCCACGGAGGCGGTTCCCTGCGCGGTGGTGAGCGCTCGGCTGCCGAGGGAAGGCATGTCGTGACCGCGCGGCCCCCCAGGCCGTGCTTTCGCTCGGCGGAGGTGCTGCCGGAGTTCGTCGTGTGGTCGGCGGACCCGACCAGCACCTGGCTCCAGCTCCCCCGCTTCTTCGTAGGTGAGCTGCCGGCCAGCGCCCGGTGCGGCTTCTGGCTCCAGGCGGATGGTTGCTGCAGCAGGGCCTTCTGGGCTTCGCTGGAGGTCTCCCCTTCCGGAAATGGGGCCCTGACTCGCGGCTGGCAAACGTTTGCCCGCGCGCGCGGCCTGGGTCAGTGGTGCACCCTGCACTTCAAGTTCGATGGCGACGCCACCCTCTACGTGAGGGTGTTTGGGGAAGATGGTCTCCGCGCTGGGTGCTGCCCTGAAGATGGTGACCGCGGCCGCCTGCCTAGCCCCGGCACCGACAAGGATGAAGACAGCGCCAGGCGTGCCGGCGGCGGTGCCCGGGGCTCGCCAAGTTTCGGCGACTCTCCCTCAGGCAGCAGCTCCTCTAGCGGTGGCTGCGACCAGCCCCCGCGCCATCGCGCCCGCCTGGGTGAAGGCAGCGGGTCCACCCGCCGCCGTGCCTTGGTGAAGCGAGAGGAGGCGTCCGCCTGAACCCCAGGAGCAGCTTGAGCTTTTGCTGTAGGTTGGTGTTGGACAGGTCGTGTCCATTTTATTTCCGTCCTTTCCTGCGTAAGAAGAAGGTAGTACAGGGCCCCGTGGGGGCATGTTAGAACTGTTGCTGTCAAGTGTCGCATTGCCTTTGCCATTTCTGCGCTATGTTTCCGTGCTGCGTGTCCATGTGCGCGAGTCATTTGAGCTTGGTGGAGCTTGACGCGGCCCTCGCCTCCGGAGGCTGAGGCCTCGTCGTGCGCTTCATGCCCTGCAAGGATTAGTTAGAGGGGTAACCTTTGGTCCCAGCAGCGGGGGCGATCAGCCTAGGTCCTGCGTTTGTGTCGCGATGCCCGTGAGGCATGGACTGGGAGGGGTGCTCCCGCAGAGGACTCAGACAGGAAAGCTCCAGACGATCGGGGCAGAAGACGCTCGCGGGGGCGCCCGCGAACATCCCTCGCGAGACTTGTGCGAGAGAAAATGAGGTGAGTGGATGAAAAAGACAGAGAGTCACAAGCCAGGAACGCCAACAACTCCAATAAGACTTCAAACGGGAATAAACACGCCAACTGCAGAAAGCAAATGAAAAAGCCGCGTCCGGCACCTATTCTAGTCTTCGACGTCTTCTCACCAGCGCGGAGCTAAGTACTGCCACTGGGCGTGGGCGGGAGCCCCCGAGGCCCAAGGGCGGCACTCCGGAGACTCCGGGGCATGTACTGCCCCACTCATTATTACGTGAGAGTGTCACGGGCGGCGAGCTTCACAGGCGTTTTCCTTCTTCACAGGCACCGGGCCTTTCCCAAAACGTGATAGCTTCACAGGCACCGGGCCTTTCCCAAAACGTGATAGCTTCACAGGCATTGGCCTTCTTCACAGGCACCGGGCCTTTCCCAAAACACGATAGCTTCACCGGCATTGGCCTTCTTCACAGGCACCAGGCCTTTCCCAAAACACGATAGCTTCACAGGCATTGGCCTTCTTCACAGGCACCGGGCCTTTCCCAAAACATGATAGCTTCACAGGCATTAGCCTTCTTCACAGGCACCGGGCCTTTCCCAAAACGCCATAGCTTCACAGGCACCGAGCCTTTCCTAGGCCCTAGGCCTCGCTCAGGGGTAGAACCTCCGGAGATGTTGAATGTTCCATGCGTTCTGGATGGGTACTCCCTCCGGAGTCTCCAAGCACGCGGAGCCAGGCCTGGAAACATGAACAACCTTGAACAGGCCCTCCCACATGGGAGAGAGCTTGTGCAGCCCCTCCCTGGAGAGAACCCGTCTGAGCACGAGATCCCCTACCTCAAGGGTCCTGGGGCAGATGTTGCGGCAGTGGTATCGTCGTAGTGCCTATTGATACCTTGCCGCTCGCAGTGCGGCTTCCCGACGGCGTTACTCCCCCAGCACGAGATCCGTCCCCCGCATGGCGTCCTGCTGAGCCTCGTTGAATGCCAGGACCCGTGCGGAGCGACACCTGACCTCATGAGGGAGAACAGCCTCTGCTTCGTACACGAGGAAGAACGGGGTCTCGCCAGTCGGCTTGGTCGCTTTCATGTGGATTGACCACAGCATGGACTGGAGCTTGTTGTACCAGCCCCTGCCACAGGCCTCCAGCTTCTTCTTGAAGGTCCTGGCCTTGAGGCCCCTCAGGACCTCGGCGTTGGCTCGTTCAGCCTGGCCATTGCTCCGGGGGTGTGCTACCGAAGCGTAGCATATCTGCGTTCCAAGGTTAGCACAGTACGTTTTGAAGAGATTACTGGTGAATTGCGAACCGTTGTCAGTGATGATGCGGTTAGGCACCCCAAACCGGCTCATGAGGCCCTTGGTGAACTTGACTACCGAGCCTGTCAGGATTGTGCGGACAGCTTCCACCTCGGCCCACTTGGTGAACTTGTCCACAGCTACGTAGAGGTAGCGATAGCCCCCTGGCGCCCGAGGGAACGGGCCCAGAATGTCCAACCCCCACACTGCGAACGACCATGAGAGGGGTATGGTCTGCAGACCCCCCGTGGGCTGATGGATCTGTTTAGCGTGAAACTGGCAGGCCTCGCAAGCCTTCACCAGCTCAACGGCGTCGTTGAGTGCTGTGGGCCAGTAGAACCCGCTGCGGAACGCCTTGCCGATGAGGGTTCGCAACGACGAGTGGTGCCCGCAGTCTCCGCTGTGTATGTCTGCCAGCAGTTCCTTTCCTTGATCCCTGGAAATGCAACATAGGGACACGTCATTTGGCCGCTTCCTGTAGAGCTCGCCATCCTGGATGCAATAAGTCGTGACCTGCCATGCCACACGCTCCGCCTCCTCCTCGTTCTCCGGCAGAATCCCTTGCATCAGGTAGTCCTTGAGCTCTGGGATCCAACATCCCTCCTGAGGCTCCAACGCCAGGAGCAAGCGTGCCCCTGAGGCCGGGCCGCAGACCGGAGCTCCCGAGGCAGGCGGCTGAGGAGGCTCCTCCCTTGGTTGTGCCGTGCCCAATAGCGACGGCACCACCGAGGGCTTGAAGAGTCGCTCCTCGAAGACGCCAGGTTCCTATGGTAGCCGCCTAGACGCCCTCTTGGCAATGTCGTCGGCCTCCTGATTGGTGCCGCGAGGCACATGCTGCAGCTCCAGCCCCCAGAACTGTTTCTTCATCCTGCGGACTCCAGCAAGGTAAGCTTCCATGTGCTCGTCCTTTGGCTCGTATATCTTGTTGGAGAAGTTGACGAGGAGCTGTGAATCGCCCTTGATGGTGAGGCACTTTACCCCTAAGGCGATCGCGGCTTTCAAGCCTGCTATCAGGCCTTCGTACTCTGCTATATTGTTGGAGACCTTCTCTCCGTGCTGGAAGCAGAGTTGCACGGCGTAATAGAGTTTGTCCTGAGTGGGGGATACGAGCACCGCGCCAGCTCCCGCACCATGTCGGGAGACCGCCCCATCGAAGTACATGACCCAGCCGTCCGGCGCTTCGCTTCCTGGGGAAAGTGACCGGTCTTCGCCTGCCTCGAGACCCGGTGCTTCTGCCCATTCTGCCAGGAAATCCGCAAGTGCGGCTCCCTTGATGACCCTGGTCGTACTGAATTCCAGCTGAAATGCTTGTAGTTCGATGTTCCATTCAGCGACCCTTCCAGCTGAGTTGGGGCTCCTGAGTGTTGGAAATATGCCCTAGAGGCAATAATAAAATGATTATTATATTTCCTTGTTCATGATAATTGTCTATTATTCATGCTATAATTGTATTATCCGGAAATCGTAATACATGTGTGAATACATAGACCACAATGTGTCCCTAGTGAGCCTCTAGTTGACTAGCTCGTTGATCAACAGATAGTCATGGTTTCCTAGCTATGGACATGGGGATGTCATTGATAACGGGATCACATCATTAGGAGAATGATGTGATGGACAAGACCCAATCCTAAACATAGCACAAGATCGTATAGTTCGTTTGCTAGAGTTTTTCCAATGTCAAGTATCTTTTCCTTAGACCACGAGATCGTGTAACTCCCGGATACCGTAGGAGTGATTTGGGTGTACCAAACGTCACAACGTAACTGGGTGACTATAAAGGTATACTACGGGTATCTCCGAAAGTGTCTGTTGGGTTGACACGGATCAAGACTCGGATTTGTCACTCCGTATGACGGAGAGGTATCTCTGGGCCCACTCGGTAATGCATCATCATAATGAGCTCAAAGTGACCAAGTGTCTGGTCACGGGATCATGCATTACGTTACGAGTAAAGTGACTTGCCGGTAACGAGATTGAATGAGGTATTGGGATACCGACGATCGAATCTCGGGCAAGTAACGTACCAACTGACAAAGGGAATTGTATACGGGGTTGCGTGAATCCTCGACATCGTGGTTCATCCGATGAGATCATCGAGGAGCATGTGGGAGCCAACATGGGTATCCAGATCCCGCTGTTGGTTATTGACCGGAGAGCCATCTTGGTTATGTCTACATGTCTCCCGAACCCATAGGGTCTACACACTTAAGGTTCGGTGACGCTAGGGTTGTAGAGATATGTATATGCAGTAACCCGAAAGTTGTTCGGAGTCCCGGATGAGATCCCGGATGTCACGAGGAGTTCCGGAATGGTTCGGAGGTAAAGAATTATATATAGGAAGTGCTATTTCGGCCATCGGGACAAGTTTCGGGGTCACCGGTATTGTACCAGGACCACCGGAAGGGTCCCGGGGGTCCACCGGGTGGGGCCACCTATCCCGGAGGGCCCCATGGGCTGAAGTGGGAGGGGAACCAGCCCCTAGTGGGCTGGCGCGCCCCCCTTGGTCCTTCCCCTGCGCTTAGGGTTGGGAACCCTAGGGTGGGGGCGCCCCACTTGCCTTGGGGGGCACTCCACCCCCCTTGGCCGCCGCCCCCTTGGGAGATTGGATCTCCAGGGCCGGCGCCCCCCCTTGGGGACCCTATATATAGAGGGGAGGAGGGAGGGCAGCTGCACCCATGCCCCTGGCGCCTCCCTCTCCCCTCCAAGACCTCCTCCTCCTCCATAGAGAACGGCGAAGCCCTGCTGCGGTGACTGCTGCATCCACCACCACACCGTCGTGCTGCTGGATCTTCATCAACCTCTCCTTCCCCCTTGCTGGATCAAGAAGGAGGAGACGTCACGCTGACCGTACATGTGTTGAACGTGGAGGTGCCGTCCGTTCGGCGCTAGGATCTCCGGTGATTTGGATCACGTCGAGTACGACTTCCTCATCCCCGTTCTTTGAACGCTTCCGCGCGTGATCTACAAAGGTATGTAGATGCAATCCGATCACTCGTTGCTAGATGAACTCATAGATGGATCTTGGTGAAACCATAGGAAATTTTTTGTTTTCTGCAACGTTCCCCAACAGTGGCATCATGAGCTAGGTCTATGCGTAGTTCTCTTTGCACGAGTAGAACACAATTTGTTGTGGGCGTAGATGTTGTCAACTTTCTTGCCGCTACTAGTCTTATTTTGCTTCAGCGGTATTGTGGGATGAAGCGGCCCGGACCGACCTTACACGTACGCTTACGTGAGACTGGTTCCACCGACTGACATGCACTAGTTGCATAAGGTGGCTAGCGGGTGTCTATCTCTCCCACTTTAGTTGGAGCGGATTCGATGAAAAGGGTCCTTATGAAGGGTAAATAGAAGTTGACAAATCACATTGTGGCTTTTACATAGGTAAGAAAACGTTCTTGCTAGAACCCTATTGTAGCCACGTAAAACTTGCAACAACAATTAGAGGACGTCTAACTTGTTTTTGCAGCAAGTGCTTTGTGATGTGATATGGCCAAAGTTGTGATGAATGATGAATGATATATATATGATGTATGAGATCATGTTCTTGTAATAGGAATCATGACTTGCATGTCGATGAGTATGACAACCGGCAGGAGCCATAGGAGTTGTCTTTATTTTTTTATGACCTGCGTGTCATTGAGAAACGCCATGTAAATTACTTTACTTTATTGCTAAACGTGTTAGCCATAGTAGTAGAAGTAATAGTTGGCGAGCAACTTCATGGAGACATGATGATGGAGATCATGATGATGGAGATCATGGTGTCATGTCGGTGACAAGATGATCATGGAGCCCCAAGATGGAGATCAAATGAGCTATGTGATATTGGCCATATCATGTCACTATTATTATTTGATTGCATGTGATGTTTATCATGTTTTTGCATCTTGTTTACTTAGAACGATGGTAGTAAATAAGATGATCCCTCATAATAATTTCAAGAAAGTCTCCCCCCTAACTGTGCACCATTGCGACAGTTCGTTGTTTCGAAGCACCACGTGATGATCGGGTGTGATAGATTCCAACGTTCACATACAACGGGTGTAAGACAGATTTACACATGCAAACACTTAGGTTGACTTGACGAGCCTAGCATGTACAGACATGGCCTCGGAACACAGAAGACCGAAAGGTCGAGCATGAGTCGTATAGAAGATACGATCAACATGAAGATGTTCACCGATGTTGACTAGTCCGTCTCACGTGATGATCGGACACGGCCTAGTTAACTCGGATCATGTTATACTTAGATGACTGGAGGGATGTCTATCTAAGTGGGAGTTCATTATATAATTTGATTAGATGAACTTAATTATCATGAACTTAGTCTAAAATCTTTACAATATGTCTTGTAGATCAAATGGCCAATGTTGTCCTCAACTTCAACGCGTTCCTAGAGAAAACCAAGCTGAAAGACGATGGCAGCAACTATACGGACTGGGTCCGGAACCTGAGGATCATCCTCATAGCTGCCAAGAAAGATTATATCCTACAAGCACCGCTAGGTGACGCACCCGTCCCACAGAACCAAGACGTTATGAACGCTTGGCAGACACGTGCTAATGATTACTCCCTCGTTCAGTGCGGCATGCTTTACAGCTTAGAACCGGGGCTCCAAAAGCGTTTTGAGCGACACGGAGCATATGAGATGTTCGAAGAGCTGAAAATGGTTTTCCAAGCTCATGCCCGGGTCGAGAGATATGAAGTCTCCGACAAGTTCTTCAGCTGTAAGATGGAGGAAAATAGTTCTGTCAGTGAGCACATACTCACTATATCTGGATTACATAACCGCTTAACTCAGCTGGGAGTTAATCTCCCGGATGACGCGGTCATTGACAGAATCCTTCAGTCGCTTCCACCGAGCTACAAGAGCTTTGTGATGAACTTCAATATGCAGGGGATGGAAAAGACCATTCCTGAAGTAATTGCAATGCTGAAATCAGCAGAGGTAGAAGTCAAAAAGGAACATCAAGTGTTGATGGTGAATAAAACCACTAAGTTCAAGAAAGGCAAGGGTAAGAAGAACTTCAAGAAGGACGGCAAGGGAGTTGCCGCGCTCGGTAAGCAAGCTGCCGGGAAGAAGCCAAAGAATGGACCCAAGCCCGAGACTGAGTGTTTTTATTGCAAGGGAAGTGGTCACTGGAAGCAGAACTGCCCCAAATACTTAGAGGACAAGAAGGCCGGCAAAACGAAAGGTATATGTGATATACATGTAATTGATGTGTACCTTACCAGTACTCGTAGTAGCTCCTGGGTATTTGATACCGGTGCAGTTGCTCACATTTGTAACTCAAAACAGGAGCCGCAGAATAAACGAAGACTGGCGAAGGACGAGGTGACGATGCGCGTCGGGAATGGTTCCAAGGTCGATGTGATCGCCGTCGGCACGCTACCTCTACATTTACCTACGGGATTAGTTTTGAACCTCAATAATTGTTATTTAGTGCCAAGTTTGAGCATGAACATTGTATCAGGATCTCGTTTAATACGAGATGGCTACTCATTTAAATCCGAGAATAATGGTTATTCTATTTATATGAGAGATATGTTTTATGGTCATGCTCCGATGGTGAATGGTTTATTCTTAATGAATCTCGAGCGTAATGCTACACATATTCATAGTGTGAATACCAAAAGATGTAAGGTTAACGATAGTCTCACATACTTGTGGCATTGCCGCCTTGGTCACATAGGTGTCAAACGCATGAAGAAGCTCCATGCAGATGGACTTTTAGAGTCTCTTGATTACGAATCATTTGACACGTGCGAACCATGCCTCATGGGTAAAATGACCAAGACTCCGTTCTCAGGAACAATGGAGCGAGCAACCAACTTATTGGAAATCATACATACTGATGTGTGCGGTCCAATGAGTGTTGAGGCTCACGGTGGCTATCGTTATGTTCTCACCCTCACTGATGACTTGAGTAGATATGGGTATGTCTACTTAATGAAACACAAATCTGAAACCTTTGAAAGGTTCAAGGAATTTCAGAGTGAGGTTGAGAATCAACGTGACAGGAAAATCAAGTTCCTGCGATCAGATCGTGGAGGAGAATACTTGAGTCACGAATTTGGCACGCACTTAAGAAAATGTGGAATAGTTTCACAACTCACGCCGCCTGGAACACCTCAGTGTAATGGTGTGTCCGAACGTCGTAATCGCACTCTATTAGATATGGTGTGATCTATGATGTCTCTTACCGATTTACCGCTATCATTTTGGGGCTATGCTTTAGAGACTGCCGCATTCACTTTAAATAGGGCTCCATCGAAATCCGTTGAGACGACACCGTATGAATTATGGTTTGGGAAGAAACCTAAGCTGTCGTTTCTAAAAGTTTGGGGATGCGATGCTTATGTCAAGAAACTTCAACCTGAAAAGCTTGAACCAAAGTCGGAAAAATGCGTCTTCATAGGATACCCTAAAGAAACTATTGGGTATACCTTCGACCTCAGATCCGAAGGCAAGATCTTTGTTGCCAAGAATGGATCCTTTCTAGAGAAGGAGTTTCTCTCGAAAGAAGTAAGTGGGAGGAAAGTAGAACTTGATGAAGTATTACCTCTTGAACCGGAAAGTGGCACAACTCAGGAAAATGTTCCTGTGGTGCCTGCACCAATTAGAGAGGAAGTTAATGATGATGATCAAGATACTTCTGATCAAGCTCCTACTGAACTTCGAAGGTCCACAAGGACACGTTCCGCACCAGAGTGGTACGACAACCCTGTCTTGGAAATCATGTTGTTAGACAACGGTGAACCTTCGAACTATGAAGAAGCGATGGCGGGCCCGGATTCCGACAAATGGCTGGAAGCCATGAAATCCGAGATAGGATCCATGTATGAAAACGAAGTATGGACTTTGACTAACTTGCCCGATGATCGGCGAGCCATA
This sequence comes from Triticum urartu, assembly GCF_003073215.2. Lineage (NCBI taxonomy): Eukaryota > Viridiplantae > Streptophyta > Magnoliopsida > Poales > Poaceae > Triticum > Triticum urartu. Next base: position 98,331,682 of record NC_053027.1, on the reverse strand, counting down.
GAAAATAAATGGATCTTTAAGAAGAAGACAGACGCGGATGGTAATGTGACCATCTATAAAGCTAGGCTTGTCGCTAAGGGTTATCGACAAGTTCAAGGGGTTGACTACGATGAGACATTCTCTCCCGTAGCAAAGCTGAAGTCCGTCCGAATCATGTTAGCTATTGCCGCATACTATGATTATGAGATATGGCAAATGGATGTCAAAACGGCATTCCTTAACGGTTATCTTAAGGAAGAACTGTATATGATGCAGCCGGAAGGTTTTGTCGATCCTAAGAATGCTGAAAAGGTGTGCAAGCTCCAACGCTCGATTTATGGGCTGGTGCAAGCATCTCGGAGTTGGAACATTCGCTTTGATGAGATGATCAAAGCGTTTGGGTTTATGCAGACTTATGGAGAAGCCTGCGTTTACAAGAAAGTGAGTGGGAGCTCTGTAGCATTTCTCATATTATATGTAGATGACATACTTTTGATGGGAAATGATATAGAGCTTTTGGGCAGCATTAAGGCCTACTTGAATAAGAGTTTTTCAATGAAGGACCTTGGAGAAGCTGCTTATATATTAGGCATCAAGATCTATAGAGATAGATCAAGACGCCTCATAGGTCTTTCACAAAGCACATACCTTGATAAGATATTGAAGAAGTTCAATATGGATCAGTCTAAGAAGGGGTTCTTGCCTGTGTTGCAAGGTGTGAAATTGAGCTCAGCTCAATGTTCGACCACGGCAGAAGATATAGAAGAGATGAGTGTCATCCCCTATGCCTCAGCCATAGGTTCTATTATGTATGCCATGCTGTGTACCAGACCTGATGTAAACCTTGCCGTAAGTTTGGTAGGAAGATACCAAAGTAATCCCGGCAAGGAACACTGGACAGCGGACAAGAATATCCTGAAGTACCTGAAAAGGACTAAGGACATGTTTCTCATTTATGGAGGTGACGAAGAGCTCGTCGTAAAGGGTTACGTCGACGCTAGCTTCGACACAGATTTGGATGACTCTAAGTCACAAACCGGATACGTGTATATTTTGAATGGTGGGGAAGTAAGCTGGTGCAGTTGCAAGCAAAGTGTTGTGGCGGGATCTACATGTGAAGCGGAGTACATGGCAGCCTCGGAGGCAGCACACGAAGCAGTCTGGGTGAAGGAGTTCATTACCGACCTAGGAGTCATACCCAATGCGTCGGGCCCAATGACTCTCTTCTGTGACAACACTGGAGCTATTGCCCTTGCCAAGGAGCCCAGGTTTCACAGGAAGACCAGGCATATCAAGCGTCGCTTCAACTCCATTCGTGAAAGTGTTCAAAATGAGACATAGAGATTTGTAAAGTACATACGGACCTGAATGTAGCAGATCCGTTGACTAAACCTCTCCCTAGAGCAAAACATGATCAACACCAGAATTCCATGGGTGTTCGATTCATCACAATGTAACTAGATGATTGACTCTAGTGCAAGTGGGAGACTGTTGGAAATATGCCCTAGAGGCAATAATAAAATGATTATTATATTTCCTTGTTCATGATAATTGTCTATTATTCATGCTATAATTGTATTATCCGGAAATCGTAATACATGTGTGAATACATAGACCACAATGTGTCCCTAGTGAGCCTCTAGTTGACTAGCTCGTTGATCAACAGATAGTCATGGTTTCCTGGCTATGGACATGGGGATGTCATTGATAACGGGATCACTTCATTAGGAGAATGATGTGATGGACAAGACCCAATCCTAAACATAGCACAAGATCGTATAGTTCGTTTGCTAGAGTTTTTCCAATGTCAAGTATCTTTTCCTTAGACCATGAGATCGTGTAACTCCCGGATACCGTAGGAGTGCTTTGGGTGTACCAAACATCACAACGTAACTGGGTGACTATAAAGGTATACTACGGGTATCTCCAAAAGTGTCTGTTGGGTTGACACGGATCAAGACTGGGATTTGTCACTCCGTATGACGGAGAGGTATCTCTGGGCCCACTCGGTAATGCATCATCATAATGAGATCAAAGTGACCAAGTGTCTGATCACGGGATCATGCATTACAGTACGAGTAAAGTGACTTGCCGGTAACGAGATTGAACGAGGTATTGGGATACCGATGATCGAATCTCGGGCAAGTAACGCACCGATTGTCAAAGGGAATTGTATACGGGGTTGCGTGAATCCTCGACATCGTGGTTCATCTGATAAGATCATCGAGGAGCATGTGGGAGCCAACATGGGTATCCAGATCCAGCTGTTGGTTATTGACCGGAGAGCCATCTTGGTTATGTCTACATGTCTCCCGAACCCGTAGGGTCTACACACTTAAGGTTCGGTGACGCTAGGGTTGTAGAGATATGTATATGCAGTAACCCGAAAGTTGTTCGGAGTCCCGGATGAGATCCCGGATGTCACGAGGAGTTCCGGAATGGTCCGGAGGTAAAGAATTATATATAGGAAGTGCTATTTCGGCCATCGGGACAAGTTTCGGGGTCACCGGTATTGTACCAGGACCACCGGAAGGGTCTCGGGGGTCCACCGGGTGGGGCCACCTATCCCGGAGGGCCCCATGGTCTGAAGTGGGAGGGGAACCAGCCCCTAGTGGGCTGGTGCGCCCCCCTTGGGCCTTCCCCCTGCGCCTAGGGTTGGGAACCCTAGGGGGGGGGCGCCCCACTTGCCTTGGGGGGCACTCCACCCCCCTTGGCCGGCGCCCCCTTGGGAGATTGGATCTCCAGGGCCGGCGCCCGCCCCCCTTGGGGACCCTATATATAGAGGGGAGGAGGGAGGGCAGCCGCACCCATGCCCCTGGCGCCTCCCTCTCCCCTCCAAGACCTCCTCCTCCTCCGTAGAGAACGGCGAAGCCCTGCTGCGGTGACTGCTGCATCCATCACCACGCCGTCGTGCTGCTGGATCTTCATCAACCTCTCCTTCCCCCTTGCTGGATCAAGAAGGAGGAGACGTCACGCTGACCGTACGTGTGTTGAATGCGGAGGTGCCATCCGTTCGGTGCTAGGATCTCCGGTGATTTGGATCACGTCGAGTACGACTTCCTCATCCCCGTTCTTTGAACGCTTCCGCGCGTGATCTACAAAGGTATGTAGATGCAATCCGATCACTCGTTGCTAGATGAAATCATAGATGGATCTTGGTGAAACCGTAGGAAAATTTTTGTTTTCTGCAACGTTCCCCAACACTGAGTACCCTCTCCAAGGGGTATGCCGAGACGACCTTGATGGGGTGGCCTTGGAAGTAGTGCCACAGCTTGCGTGAGGCCACCAATAGCGTGAGAAGGAGCTTTTGAGGCATGGGGTACCGCGCCCTCGCGTCCTGTAGCACTATGCTGACGAAATACATGGGGTGCTCGACGAGGTTGAGGGTGCTGATGCAGCTTGCGTCCTCCAGGGGTCGAGGCGTCTCCTGAGGCAACGGAGCCCCCAGCTCTTGATCGTTTGAAGGGGCCTCCCCTACCCCATGTGCGCCCTCCTGCTGCAGCTGCCCCTCTCTGGCTGTGGTCGCGGTCCTCGCGAGGCCCTCTTGACCTCGCTCTGCTTCAGCCTGGTCATTCGATGCGGCCTTGGCCCGGCGCTCCTCCCTGACCGTCATTAGAGCTGCGCTAGCGGAGTAGGGTGTGGCCGCAAGGTAGAGCATCAGGGGCTCCTAAGGGCGAGGGGCTACCATCACCGGTGGGCTGGTAAGGTACCTCTTGAGTTCTTGGAACGCCTTGTCGGCCTCTTCAGTCCATTCGGAGGGGCCTTTCTTCTTCATAAGCTTGAAGAAGGGCAGTGCTCGCTCCCCTAGCTTGGATATGAAGCGCCCTAGCGCGGTTACACATCCGGTGAGCTTCTGCATCTCCCTGGGGGTGTTTGGCGGGCTCATGTCCTCGACCGCCTTGACCTTCTCCGGGTTGGCCTCTATGCCTCTGTGGGATACTAGGAAGCCCAGGAGCTTGCCCGAGGGGAGTCCAAACACGCATTTCTCCGGGTTGAGCCGTAGATCCACTTCGTTGACGCTCGCGAAGGTTTCCTCCAGGTCATGTATCAGGGGTTTTGCCTCCCTGATGTCGTCGACGTAAGCCTCAGCGTTCCTCCCGAGCTGCCGGCCTAAAGCGATGTGCATCAGCCGCTGAAAGGTTGCACCTGCGTTGCGCAACCCAAATGGCATGCACATATAGCAGTACATGAAGGAAATATGCCCTAGAGGCAATAATAAAGTTATTATTTATTTCCTTATATCATGATAAATGTTTATTATTCATGCTAGAATTGTATTAACCGGAAACATAATACATGTGTGAATACATAGACAAACAAAGTGTCACTAGTGTGCCTCTACTTGACTAGCTCGTTAATCAAAGATGGTTATGTTTCCTAACCATGGACAAAGAGTTGTTATTTGATTAACAGGGTCACATCATTAGTTGAATGATCTGATTGACTTGACCCATTCCATTAGCTTAGCACCCGATCGTTTAGTATGTTGCTATTGCTTTCTTCATGACTTATACATGTTCCTATGACTATGAGATTATGCAACTCCCGTTTGCCGGAGGAACACTTTGGGTGCTACCAAACGTCACAACGTAAATGGGTGATTATAAAGGAGCATTACAGGTGTCTCCAAAGGTACATGTTGGGTTGGCGTATTTCGAGATTAGGATTTGTCACTCCGATTATCGGAGAGGTATCTCTGGGCCCTCTCGGTAAGGCACATCACATAAGCCTTGCAAGCATTGCAACTAATGAGTTAGTTGCAGGATGATGTATTACAGAACGAGTAAAGAGACTTGCCGGTAACGAGATTGAACTAGGTATTGGATACCGACGATCGAATCTCGGGCAAGTAACATACCGATGACAAAGGGAACAACGTATGTTGTTATGCGGTCTAACCGATAAAGATCTTCGTAGAATATGTAGGAGCCAATATGGGCATCCAAGTCCCGCTATTGGTTATTGACCGGAGACATGTCTCGGTCATGTCTACATTGTTCTCGAACCCGTAGGGTCCGCACGCTTAAGGTTACGATGACAGTTATATTATGAGTTTATGCATTTTCATGTACCGAAGGTTGTTCGGAGTCCCGGATGTGATCACGGACATGACGAGGATTCTCGAAATGGTCGAGACGTAAAGATTGATATATTGGAAGCCTATGTTTGGATATCGGAAGTGTTCCGGGTGAAATCGGGATTTTACCGGAGTACCGGGAAGGTTACTGGAACCCCCCAGGAGCTAAATGGGCCATGATGGGCTTTAGTGGAAAGGAGAAAGGGGCAGCCCAAGGTGGCTGTGCGCCTCCCCCCTTCCCCTAGTCCTATTAGGACTAGGAGAGGTGGTCGGCCCCCTCTCTCTCTTTCCCCCCTCAAGGAGTCCTATTCCAACTAGGATTGGGGGGGGGGAATCCTACTCCCAGAAGGAGTAGGACTCTCCTGGCGCGCCTCCTGTGGCCGGCCAGCCTCCTCCCCTCTAATCCTTTATATACTGAGGCGGAGGCACCCCAGAAACACATAAGTTGATCCACGTGATATATTCCTTAGCCGTGTGCGGTGCCCCAGCCTCCATATTCCTCGATAATACTGTAGCGGAGTTTAGGCGAAGCCCTGCTGCTGTAGTGCATCAAGATCGTCACCACGCCGTCGTGCTGACGGAACTCTTCCCTGACACTTTGCTGGATCGGAGTCCGGGGATCGTCATCGAGCTGAACGTGTGCTCGAACTCGGAGGTGCCGTAGTTCCGGTGCTTGATCGGTTGGATCGTGAAGACGTACGACTACTTCCTCTACGTTGTGTCAGCGCTTCCGCAATCGGTCTGCGCTGGGTACGTAGACAACACTCTCCCCTCTTGTTGCTATGCATCACATGATCTTGCGTGTGCGTAGGAAATTTTTGAAATTACTACGAAACCCAATAGTGGTATCAGAGCCTAGGTTATTTATGTTGATGTTATATGCACGAGTAGAACACAAGTGAGTTGTGGGTGATATAAGTCATACTGCCTACCAGCATGTCATACTTTGGTTCGGCGGCATTGTTGGACGAGACGACCCGGACCAACATTACGCGTACGCTTACGCGAGACCGGTTCCCCCGACGTGCTTTGCACATAGGTGGCTTGCGGGCGACTGTCTCTCCAACTTTAGTTGAACCAAGTGTGGCTACGCCCGGTCCTTGCGAAGGTTAAAACGGAGTCTATTTGACAAACTATCGTTGTGGTTTTGATGCGTAGGTGAGATTGGTTCTTGCTTAAGCCCGTGGCAGCCACGTAAAACTTGCAACAACAAAGTAGAGGACGTCTAACTTGTTTTTGCAGCGCATGTTGTGATGTGATATGGTCAAGACATGATGCTGAATTTTATTGTATGAGATGATCATGTTTTGTAACCGAGTTATCGGCAACTGGCAGGAGCCTTATGGTTGTCGTTTTATTGTATGCAATGCAATCGCGATGTAATGCTTTACTTTTATCACTAAGCGGTAGCGATAGTCGTAGAAGCACAAGCTTGGCGAGACGACAACGATGCTACGATGGGGATCAAGGTGTCATGCCGGTGACGATGGTGATCACGACGGTGCTTCGGAGATGGAGATCACAAGCACAAGATGATGATGGCCATATCATATCACTTATATTGATTGCATGTGATGTTTATCCTTTTATGCATCTTATCTTGCTTTGATTAACGGTAGCATTATAAGATGATCTCTCACTAAATTATCAAGAAGTGTTCTCCCTGAGTATGCACCGTTGCAAAAGTTCTTCGTGCTGAGACACCACGTGATGATCGGGTGTGATAGGTTCTACGTTCAAATACAACGGGTGCAAAACAGTTGCGCACGCGGAATACTCAGGTTATACTTGACGAGCCAAGCATATACAGATATGGCCTCGGAACACGGAGACCGAAAGGTCGAGCGTGAATCATATGGTAGATATGATCAACATAACGATGTTCACCATTGAAAACTACTCCATCTCACGTGATGATCGGACATGGTTTAGTTGATTTGGATCACGTGATCACTTAGAGGATTAGAGGGATGTCTATCTAAGTGGGAGTTCTTTAATTAATTTGATTAACTGAACTTAAATTTATCATGAACTTAGTCCTGGTAGTATTTTGCAAATTATGTTGTAGATCAATAGCTCGCGTTGTTGCTTTCATATGTTTATTTTGATATGTTCCTAGAGAAAATTGTGTTAGTAGCAAAGATGCGGATTGGATCCGTGATCTGAGGTTTATCCTCATTGCTGCACAGAAGAATTATGTCCTTGATGCACCGCTAGTGACGGGCCTATTGCAGGAGCAGATGCAGACGTTATGAACGTTTGGCTAGCTCAATATGATGACTACTTGATAGTTTAGTGCACCATGCTTAACAGCTTAGAATCGGGACTTCAAAGACGTTTTGAATGTCATGGAGCATATGAGATGTTCCAGGAGTAGAAGTTAATATTTCAAGCAAATACCTGAGTTGAGAGATATGAAGTCTCCAACAAGTTCTATAGCTAAAAGATGGAGGAGAATCGCTCAACTAGTGAGCATGTGCTCAGATTGTCTAAGTACTACAATCGCTTGAATCAAGTGGGAGTTAATCTTCCAGATAAGATAGTGATTGACAGAATTCTCTAGTCACCATCACCAAGTTAGTAGAACTTCGTGATGAACTATAATATGCAAGGGATAACGGAAACAACTCCCAAGCTCTTCGTGATGCTGAAATCAACGAAGGTAGAAATCAATAAAAACATCAAGTGTTGATGGTTTACAAGACCACTAGTTTCAAGAAAAGGGCAAAGGGAAGAAGGGGAACTTCAAGAAGAACGGCAAGCAAGTTGCTGCTCAAGTGAAGAAACCCAAGTCTGATCCTAAGCCTGAGACTAAGTGCTTCTACTGCAAAGGGACTGGTCACTGGAAGCGGAACTACCCCAAGTGATTGGCAGATAAGAAGGATGGCAAAGTGAACATAAGTATATTTGATATACATGTTATTGATGTGTACTTTACTAGTGTTTCTAGCAACCCCTCAGTATTTGATACTAGTTCAGTTGCTAAGATTAGTAACTCGAAACGGGAGTTGCAAAATAAACAGAGACTAGTTAAGGGTGAAGTGACGATGTGTGTTGGAAGTGGTTCCAAGATTGATGTGATCATCATCGCACACTCCCTATACTTTCGGGATTAGTGTTGAACCTGAATAAGTGTTATTTGGTGTTTGCGTTGAGCATGAATATGATTTGATCATGTTTATTGTAATACGGTTATTCATTTAAAGAGAATAAATTGTTGTTCTGTTTATATGAATAAAACCTTATATGGTTACACACCCAATGAAAATAGTTCATTGGATCTCGATCGTAGTGATACACATAATCATAATATTGAAACCAAAAGATGCAAAGTTAATAATGATAGTGCAACTTATTTTTAGCACTGTTGTTTAGGTCATATTGGTGTAAAGCGCATGAAGAAACTCCATGCTGATGGGCTTTTGGAATCACTTGATTATGAATCAGTTGATGCTTGCGAACCATGCCTCATGGGCAAGATGACTAAGACTCTGTTCTTCGGAACAATGGAGCGAGCAACAAGATTTGTTGGATATCATACATACTGATGTATGTGGTCCGATGAATATTGAGGCTCGCGACAAGTATCATTATTTTCTGATCTTCACAGATGATTTGAGCAGATATGAGTATATCTACTTGATGAAACATAAGTCTGAAACATTTGAAAAGTTCAAAGAATTTCATAGTGAAGTGAAAAATCATCGTAACAAGAAAATAAAGTTTCTACGATCTGATCGTAGAGGAGAGTATTTGAGTTATGAGTTTGGCCTTCAGTTAAAAACAATGTGAAATAGTTTCACTACTCATGCCACCAGGAACACCACATTGTAATGGTGTGTCCGAACGTCATAACCGTACTTTATTGGATATAGTGCAATCTATGATGTATCTTACCGATCTACCACTATCGTTTTTGGGTTATGCATTAGAGACAGCTGCATTCACGTTAAATAGGGCACCATCAAAATCCGTTGAGACGACGCCTTATGAACTATGGTTTGGCAAGAAACCAAAGTTGTCCTTTCTGAAAGTTTGGGGCTGCGATGCTTATGTGAAAAAGCTTCAACCTGATAAGCTCGAACCCAAATCGGAGAAATGTGTCTTCATAGGATATCCAAAGGAAACTATTGGATACACCTTCTATCACAGATCCGAAGGCAAGACTTTTGTTGCTAAATTCGGAAACTTTCTAGAGAAGGAGTTTCTCTCGAAAGAAGTGAGTGGGAGGAAAGTAGAACTTGACGAGGTAACTGTACCTGCTCCCTTATTGGAAAGTAGTTCATCATAGAAATCTATTCCTGTGACTACTACACCAATTAGTGAGGAAGCTAATGATGATGATCATGTAACTTCAGATCAAGTTACTACCAAATCTCGTAGGTAAACCAGAGTGAGATCCGCACCAGAGTGGTACAGTAATCCTGTTCTGGAAGTCATGTTACTAGACCATGACGAACTTGCGAACTATGAGGAAGTGATGATGAGCCCAGATTCCGCGAAATGGTTTGAGGCCATGAAATCTGAGATATGATCCATGTATGAGAACAAAGTATGGACTTTGATGGATTTGCCCGATGATCGACAAACCATAGAAAATAAATGGATCTTCAAGAGGAAGACGGACGCTGATAGTAGTGTTACTGTCTACAAAGCTCGACTTGTCGCAAAAGGTTTTTGACAAAGTTCAAGGTGTTGACTACGATGAGACCTTCTCACCCGTAGCGATGCTTAAGTCTGTCCGAATCATGTTAGCAATTGCCGCATTTTATGATTATGAAATTTGGCAAATGGATGCCAAACTGCATTCCTGAATGGATTTCTGGAAGAAGAGTTCTTTATGATGCAACCAGAAGGATTTGTCGATCCAAAGGGAGCTAACAAAGTGTGCAATCCTCTCGGAGTTGGAATAAACACTTTGATAGTGTGATCAAAGCATTTGGTTTTATACAGACTTTCGGAGAAGCCTGTATTTACAAGAAAGTGAGTGGGAGCACTACATCATTTCTGATAAGTATATGTGTATGACATATTGTTGATCAGAAATAATGTAGAATTATTCTGCAAAGCATAAAGGAATGTTCGAAAGGAGTTTTTCAAAGGAAGACCTCGGTAAAGCTGCTTACATATTGAGTATCAAGATCTATAGAGATAGATCAAGACGCTTGATAAGTTTTTCAATGAGTACATACCTTGACAAAATTTTGAAGTAGTTCAAAATGGAACAGTCAAAGAAAAAGTTTCTTGCCTGTGTTACAAGGTGTGAAGTTGAGTAAGACTCAGAGCCCGACCACGGCAGAAGATAGAAAGAGAATGAAAGTCATTCCCTATGCCTAGCCATAGGTTCTATAAAGTATGCCATGCTGTGTACCAGATCTATTGTATACCCTACACTATGTTAAGCAAGGGAGTACAATAGTGATCTAAGAGTAGATCACTTGACAGCGGTCAAAATTATCCTTACTGGAATAAGGATATGTTTCTCGATTACGGAGGTGACAAAAGGTTCGTCGTAAAGGGTTACGTCGATGCAAGTTTTGACACTGATCCAGATGACTCTAAGTCTCAATCTGGATACATATTGAAAGTGGGAGCAATTAGCTAGAGTAGCTCCTTGCAGAGCATTGTTGACATTAATATTTGTAAAATACTTACGGATCTGAATGTGACAGACCCGCTGACTAAAATTATCTCACAAGCAAAACCTGATCACACCTTAGTACTCTTTGGGTGTTAATCACATAGCGATGTGAACTAGATTATTGACTCTAGTAAACCCTTTGGGTGTTTATCACATATCGATGTGAACTATGGGTGTTAATCACATGGTGATGTGAACTATTGCTGTTAAATCACATGGCGATGTGAACTAGATTATTGACTCTAGTGCAAGTGGGAGACTGAAGGAAATATGCCCTAGAGGCAATAATAAAGTTATTATTTATTTCCTTATATCATGATAAATGTTTATTATTCATGCTAGAATTGTATTAACCGGAAACATAATACATGTGTGAATACATAGACAAACAAAGTGTCACTAATGTGCCTCTACTTGACTAGCTCGTTAATCAAAGATGGTTATGTTTCCTAACCATGGACAAAGAGTTGTTATTTGATTAACGGGGTCACATCATTAGTTGAATGATCTGATTGACTTGACCCATTCCATTAGCTTAGCACCCGATCGTTTAGTATGTTGCTATTGCTTTCTTCATGACTTATACATGTTCCTATGACTATGAGATTATGCAACTCCCGTTTGCCGGAGGAACACTTTGGGTGCTACCAAACGTCACAACGTAACTGGGTGATTATAAAGGAGCATTACAGGTGTCTCCAAAGGTACATGTTGGGTTGGCGTATTTCGAGATTAGGATTTGTCACTCCGATTGTCGGAGAGGTATCTCTGGGCCCTCTCGGTAAGGCACATCACATAAGCCTTGCAAGCATTGCAACTAATGAGTTAGTTGCAGGATGATGTATTACAGAAGGAGTAAAGAGACTTGCCGATAATGAGATTGAACTAGGTATTGGATACCGACGATCGAATCTCGGGCAAGTAACATACCGATGACAAAGGGAACAACGTATGTTGTTATGCGGTCTGACCGATAAAGATCTTTGTAGAATATGTAGGAGCCAATATGGGCATCCAGGTCCCGCTATTGGTTATTGACCGGAGACATGTCTCGGTCATGTCTACATTGTTCTCGAACCCGTAGGATCCGCACGCTTAAGGTTACGATGACAGTTATATTATGAGTTTATGCATTTTGATGTACCGAAGGTTGTTCGGAGTCCCGGATGTGATCACGGACATGACGAGGAGTCTCGAAATGGTCTAGACATAAAGATTGATATATTGGAAGCCTATGTTTGGATATTGGAAGTGTTCCGGGTGAAATCGGGATTTTACCGGAGTACCGGGAAGGTTACCGGAACCCCCCGGGAGCTAAATGGGCCATGATGGGCTTTAGTGGAAAGGAGAAAGGGGCAGCCCAAGGTGGCTGTGCGCCTCCCCCCTTCCCCTAGTCCTATTAGGACTAGGAGAGGTGGCCAGCTCCCTCTCTCTCTTTCCCCCCTCAAGGAGTCCTATTCCAACTAGGATTGGGGGGGGGGGGAATCCTACTCCCAGAAGGAGTAGGACTCTCCTGGCGCGCCTCCTGTGGCCGGCCAGCCTCCCCCCTCTAATCCTTTATATACTGAGGCAGAGGCACCCCAGAAACACAGAAGTTGATCCACGTGATCTATTCCTTAGCCGTGTGCGGTGCCCCAGCCACCATATTCCTCGATAATACTGTAGCGGAGTTTAGGCGAAGCCCTGCTGCTGTAGTGCATCAAGATCGTCACCACGCTGTCGTGCTGACAGAACTCTTCCCCAACACTTTGCTGGATCGGAGTCCGGGGATCGTCATCAAGCTGAACGTGTGCTCGAACTCGGAGGTGCCGTAGTTTCGGTGCTTGATCGGTTGGATCGTGAAGACGTACGACTACTTCCTCTACGTTGTGTCAGCGCTTCCGCAGTCGGTCTGCGTTGGGTACGTAGGCAACACTCTCCCCTCTTGTTGCTATGCATCACATGATCTTGCGTGTGCGTAGGAAAATTTTTGAAATTACTACGAAACACAACAGTACACCCCACACGGGGTTAGGAAAGCAGTCTTCTCCACGTCTTCCACCGCCATCTTGATATGGTGATAGCCCGTGAAGGCATCCAGGAAGCACAATAGGTCACACTCTACGATGGAGTCGACTATCTGGTCAATGCGGGGGAGCAGAAATGGGTCCTGCGGGCAGGCTTTGTTGAGGCTGGTGAAGTCGACACACATGCGCTCCTTCCCCCCTTCTTTGGCACGACAACAGGATTAGCCAGCCAATCGGGGCAGCGGACCTCGCGGATAACCCCTGCCGCTTCCAGTTTCCGGGTCTCTTGAACGATGAAAGCCTGTTTCCCAATAGTCTGCCTCCTTGCCTTCTGCTTCACGAGGCATACGTTGGGGCACACGTTGAGGTGATGCTTGATCATACCTCTCGGGACTCCTGCTAACTGATCAGGTTCCCACGCGAACACCTTCTTGTTCGCGCGCAGGAATCTGATCAGGGCCTTCTCCTGTTCGGGCTCGAGGTTGGCCCCTATGGTGAAGGTGGCGCCGGTGGACCCGTCCTCGTTGACCGGTACTTGCTTGGTTCCGCCTTGTCCTAGGTGAACAGCTGCTTATTTTCAGCCGGCGCGGCCCCCTTGGGCTCAAGGGTGTCGGTGCTGGTGGGCTGTGCCACCGCGACCGCCTTGAAGGCGAGTTGGAGCACCTGCAGTGCATCCCTCGCGTCTCCTGGCACGGTGAGGACGCCGCTGCTCCCGGGCATCTTCATGAGGTTGTACGCCGGGTGAGTTGCCGCCATGAACCGAGCCAAGGCCGGGTAGCCGAGGATGGCGTTGTAGGGGAGGCCGATGGGGGTGATGTCGAAGTCGATCAGCTCTGTGCAGAAGTTGTTGTAGGTGCCGAAGGTCACTGGGAGGCGGATCTGCCCCAAGGAGGCGGTGGAACCGGCTCCGACGCGTGAGAAGGGCCTGCTGGGCTGGAGCCGCTCCGGTGGCACGTGAAGGAGGCTGAAGGCCTCCACCGAGAGCACATTGAGGCTGGCACCACTGTTGATGAGGGTCCTGGTGACGGCCACTTTGGCAGATGGTGGGGGTGCACAGCATTGGGAGTGCGCCCGAACCGGAGGGGTTGAAGGGGTGATCATCCGCGTCGAAAGTCAGATCGGCCTCAGGCGCCGCCCAGCCCCGGGGGGCCTCTTGGCGCTTGGATGCAGCGCTGATCTGACGGGTGAATGGCTTGACGTGGTGGCTCGAGGGTGGTGCTTGGGAACCACCCAGGAGAGCCGCGACGACAGGCGGCGCTGGCGCGGCAAAACGGGCGAGGAAGAGGTCGCGTAGCTCCACCAAGAGGTCACAGAAGCTATCGGTAGGTGGAGGAGCCACATGCGCGGGACACCGGTGAGGGCCATGGGCAACCAGTTGGCCATCACCCGGTCGTCGCCCCCGGCCCTGGGGACGGCGTCCTCATGCGCCAGCAGGAAAACCAGCGGGTCCGTCGCACCGCCGTAGCGCGGCGGCATCTCGGGCTTGAACTTGCGCGGCCACTTCACCTGTCGCAAGGCGGGGGCCAAGGCCTGGAGCCCCCTGGCCCCAGCGCCGGCGTCTGCTACCGGAGCGGGCGGCGCGTTGTCCGCCATGAGGACGGAACGCGGTGTTGGTGGAGAGTGGGCCGTCGGGAGGGAACTCCGGCGCACCCCTACCTGGCGTGCCAAATGTCGGATTTCGGGTTCCGGCAGACCCTTGAGGTTCGAACACTGGGGTGCGCGCGGAGATCTCTCCCCTACTGATCTACGTCCGATCCTCTCGTGCGAACTAAGATGAAAATGATGAACAACACAAGAGACACGAGGTTTATACTGGTTCGGGCCACCGTTGTGGTGTAATACCCTACTCCAGTGTGTGGTGTGGTGGATTGCCTCTGGGGCTGATGATGGACAGTACAAGGGAAGAACAGCCTCGCGAGGGGTGTTCTTGAGCTGGTGCGGTGTGTTCTACTTAGTCTCTACTGGGTTTCTCCCCCTCTTCTCTCTTTGTGGAGGTTAGCTCTATTTATAGAGGTCCTGGGCCTCTCCCCGAATAATTTAGTGGGAAGGGCGCCAACAATTGGCCATTTTGAAGGGGAACATCTAGTACAAATTATCCTGACCAAAGGTGGTCTTCGGCTGCCAAAAGCACTGGTGATGACGCCGTCTTGGGCTCCACCGTGACCTCCATCCGGCCGTCCGGTTGGTCTTGGTCTCGTTGCACCAGAATGGTAACCTTTGCCTGATACCTTGGCCTGTGCTTGCCCCCTTTGCACCAAAGGGGAAACAAGGACCCTGCGTAGGCCGGCGCCCGCCTGGCCTTGATCGTCATGGCTTGCATCATGGGATCCTCGCAAGGCACCCTTGCATTGATCTCTCCGCCTCCTCGCGAGCCTGCCTGATGAGGCCGCTCTTGAGGAGGCTTCCTGTCGTCCGCCCCGCGAGGCCTGGCCCCTCGCGAGGGCCTTGAGCTTGGGCTGATGAAGATGGGCCGCACTGGGCCCCCACCCGAGCCACGCCGCAGGCCGCAGGCAGGCAAGTCTGGGGACCCCCGTTCCCAGAACACCGACACTCCCTCTCTATTTGCCTCTTTTTGCCCGTTTGCTTTTGTTTGCTCGTGTGTTAGATTGCTTGCTTCTCGCGATGGCTCAAGATACTACTAAATTGTGTGACTTCACCAATACCAACAATAATGATTTCCTTAGCACTCCGATTGCTCCTCTTACCGATGTTGAATCTTGTGAAATTAATACTGCTTTGTTGAATCTTGTTATGAAAGATCAATTTGCCGGACTTCCTAGTAAAGATGCCGCTACTCATCTGAATAGCTTCATTGATTTATGTGATATGCAAAAGAAAAAAGATGTCAATAATGATGTTGTTAAATTGAAGCTATTTTCTTTTTCGCTTAGAGATCGTGCTAAAGCTTGGTTTTCGTCTTTGCCTAAGAATAGTATTGATTCATGGAACAAGTGCAAAGATGATTTTATCTCTAATTATTTTCCTCCCGCTAAGATCATCTCTCTTAGAAACGATATTATGAACTTTAAACAACTTGATCATGAATATGTTGCACAAGCTTGGGAGAGAATGAAATTAATGATACGTAATTTCCCTACTCATGGTTTGAATTTGTGGATGATCATACAATTTTTTTATGCTGGATTGAATTTTGCTTATAGAAATCTTTTAGATTCGGCCGCGGGAGGCACTTTTATGGAAATCACTTTAGGAAATGCTACTAAACTCCTAGATAATATTATGGTTAATTATTCTCAATGGCATACCGAAAGATCTTCTAATAAAAAAGTGCATGCGATAGAAGAAATTAATGTGTTGAGTGGAAAGATGGATGAACTTATGAAATTATTTGCTACTAAGAGTGTTTCTTCTGATCCTAATGATATGCCTTTGTCTACTTTGATTGAGAATAACAATGAATATATGGATGTGAATTTTGTTGGTAGGAATAATTTTGGTAACAACGCTTATAGAGGGAATTTTAATCCTAGGCCATATCCTAGTAATCCTTCTAATAATTATGGTAATTCCTACAACAACTCTTATGGAAATTATAATAAGATGCCCTCTGAATTTGAGAATAGTGTTAAAGAGTTTATGAATTCACAAAAGAATTTTAATGCTTTGCTTGAGGAGAAATTGCTTAAAGTTGATGATTTGGCTAGAAACGTTGATAGAATTTCTCTTGAGGTTGATTCTTTAAAGCTTAGATATATTCCTCCTAAGCATGATATCAATGAGTCTCTCAAAGCCATGAGAATTTCCATTGATGAGTGCAAGGAAAGAACCGCTAGGATGCGTACTTCCAAAGATGCCTTTATTAAAGCGTGTTCTTCCAACACCTATGAAAATAAAGATGAAGATCTAAAAGTTATTGATGTGTCTCCTATTAAATCTTTATTTTTGCAATATTAATCTTGATGAAACTGAATATGATCTTCCTTTACCTAGAAGGCGTTCTAAAAATTCGGAGTATTTAGATCTTAATGATGAAATTGACGAAAGTGGGATTGAAAGAAATAAAAATCTAGATGTTGCTAAACCCACTATATTGGATTTCAAGGAATTTAATTATGAAAGTTGCTCTTTAATTGATTGTATTTCCTTGTTGCAATCCGTGCTAAATTCTCCACATGCTTATAGTCAAAATAAAGCCTTCACTGAACACATTGTTGATGCCTTGATGCAATCTTATGAAGAAAAACTTGAGTTGAAAGTTTCTATCCCTAGAAAACTCTATGATGAGTGGGAACCAACTATTAAAATTAAAATTAAAGATCATGAGTTTTATGCTTTGTTTGATTTGGGTGCTAGTGTCTCTACTATTCCCAAGACTTTGTGTGATTTACTAGATTTCCGTAATTTTGATGATTACTCTCTAAACTTGCATCTTGCGGATTCCACTATTAAGAAATCTATGGGAAGGATTAATGATGTTCTTATTGTTGCAAATAGGAATTATGTGCCCGTAGATTTCATTATTCTTGATATAGATTGCAATCATTCTTGCCCTATTATTCTTGGTAGACCTTTCCTTAGAACGGTTGGTGCGATTATTGATATGAAGGAAGAGAATATTAGATTTCAATTTCCATTAAAAAAGGGCATGGAACACTTTCCAAGAAATAAAATAAAATTATCATATGAAACTTGTTGGGTAACGTAGTAATTTCAAAAAAATTCCTACGCACACGCAAGATCATGGTGATGCATAGCAACGAGAGGGGAGAGTGTGATCTACGTACCCTTGTAGACCGACAGTGGAAGCGTTAGCACAACGCGGTTGATGTAGTCGTACGTCTTCACGGCCTGACCGATCAAGCACCGAAACTACGGCACCTCCAAGTTTTAGCACACGTTCAGCTCGATGAAGATCCCCGGACTCTGATCCAGCAAAGTGTCGGGGAAGAGTTCCGTCAGCACGACGGCGTGGTGACGATCTTGATGTACTAACGTCGCAGGGCTTCGCCTAAGCACCGCTACAATATTATCGAGGATTATGGTGGAAGGGGGCACCGCACACGGCTAAGAATACGATCACGTGGATCAACTTGTGTGTTTAGAGGTGCCCCCTGCCCCCGTATATAAAGAAGCAAGGGGAAGGAGGCCGGCCCTAGGAGGGGCGCGCCAGGGAGTAGGATTCCTACTCCTAGTTGGAGTAGGTTTCCTCCTTTCCTAGTCCAACTAGGAGAAGGGGGGAAAGGGGGGAAGAGGGGAAGGAAGGGAGAGAGGGGCCGCGCCCCAAACCCCTTGTCCAATTCGGACTGGGCTTGGGAGGGGCGCGCGCCACCTCCTGGTCCTTCCCACTAAGGCCCATTAAGGCCCATTGCTTCTTCCTCGTATTCCCGTAACTCCCCGGTACCTCCGAAAATACCCGAATCACTCGGAACCTTTCCGATGTCCAAATATAGTCGTCCAATATATCGATCTTTACGTCCCGACCATTTCGAGACTCCTCGTCATGTCCCCGATCTCATCCGGGACTCCAAACTCCTTCGGTACATCAAAACTCATAAACTCATAATATAACTGTCATCGAAACCTTAAGTGTGCGGACCCTACGGGTTCGAGAACAATGTAGACATGACCGAGACACGTCTCCGGTCAATAACCAATAGCGGAATCTGGATGCTCATATTGGCTCCCACATATTCTATGAAGATCTTTATCGGTCAGACGGCATAACAACATACGTTGTTCCCTTTGTCATCGGTATGTTACTTGCCCGAGATTCGATCGTCGGTATCTCAATACCTAGTTCAATCTCGTTACCGGCAAGTCTCTTTACTCGTTCCGTAATACATCATCTCGCAACTAACTCATTAGTTGCAATGCTTGCAAGGCTTATGTGATGTGCATTACCGAGAGGGCCCAGAGATACCTCTCCGACAATCGGAGTGACAAATCATAATCTCGAAATACGCCAACCCAACATGTACCTTTGGAGACACCTGTAGAGCTCCTTTATAATCACCCAGTTACGTTGTGATGTTTGGTAGCACACAAAGTGTTCCTCCGGCAAACGGGAGTTGCATAATCTCATAGTCATAGGAACATGTATAAGTCATGAAGAAAGCAATAGCGACATACTAAACGATCGGGTGCTAAGCTAATGGAATGGGTCATGTCAATCACATCATTCTTCTAATGATGTGATCCCGTTAATCAAAAAACAACTCTTTTGTTCATGGTTAGGAAACATAACCATCTTCGATTAACGAGCTAGTCAAGTAGAGGCATACTAGTGACACTCTGTTTGTCTATGTATTCACACATGTATTATGTTTCCGGTTAATACAATTCTAGCATGAATAATAAACATTTATCATGATATAAGGAAATAAATAATAACTTTATTATTGCCTCTAGGACATATTTCCTTCAGTCTCCCACTTGCACTAGAGTCAATAATCTAGTTCACATCGCCATGTGATTCAACACTAATAGTTCACATCACCATGTGATTAACACCCATAGTTCACATCGTCGTGTGACCTATACCCAAAGGGTTTACTAGAGTCAGTAATCTAGTTCACATCGTTTATGTGATTAACACCCACAAAGTACTAAGGTGTGATCATGTTTTGCTTGTGAGATAATTTTAGTCAACGGGTCTGTCACATACAGATCCGTAAGTATTTTGCGAATTCTATGTCTACAATGCTCTGCACGGGGCTACTCTAGCTAATTGCTCCCACTTTCAATATGTATCTAGATCGAGACTTAGAGTCATCCAGATCTATGTCAAAACTTGCATCGACGTAACTTTTTACGACGAACCTTTTGTCACCTCCATAATCGAGAAACATATCCTTATTCCACTGTGGATAATTTTGACCGCTGTCCAGTGATCTACTCCTAGATCACTATTGTACTCCCTTGCCAAAATTAGTGTAGGGTATACAATAGGTCTGGTACACAGCATGGCATACTTTATAGAACCTATGGCCAAGGCATAGGGAATGACTTTCATTCTCTTTCTATTTTCTGCCGTGGTCGGGCTTTGAGTCTTACTCAATTTCACACCTTGTAACACAGGCAAGAATTCTTTCTTTGACTGTTCCATTTTGAACTACTTCAAAATTTTGTCAAGGTATGTACTCGTTGAAAGAACTTATCAAGCATTTTGATCTATCTCTATAGATCTTGATGCTCAATATGTAAGTAGCTTCACCGAGGTCTTTCTTTGAAAAAAAAACTCCTTTCAAACACTCCTTTATGCTTTGCAGAATAATTCTACATTATTTCCGATCAACAATATGTCATTCACATATACTTATCAGAAATGTTGTATTGCTCCCACTCACTTTCTTGTAAATACAGGCTTCACCCTAAGTCTGTATAAAACTATATGTTTTGATCAACTTATCAAAGCGTATATTCCAACTCTGAGATGCTTGCACCAGGCCATAGATGGATCGCCGGAGCTTGCATATTTTGTTAACACTTTTAGGATTGACAAAACCTTCTGGTTGCATCATATACAACTCTTCTTTAAGAAATCCATTAAGGAATGCAGTTTTGTTTATCCATTTGCCAGATTTCATAAAATGCGGCAATTGCTAACATGATTCGAACAGACTTAAGCATAGATACAATTGAGAAACTCTTATCGTAGTCAACACCTTGAACTTTGTCAAAAAACCTTTTGCGACAATTCTAGCTTTGTAGATAGTAACTCTACTATCAGCGTCCGTCTTCCTCTTGAAGATCCATTTATTTTCAATTGCTTGCCGATCAACGGGCAAGTCAACCAAAGTCCATACTTTGTTTTCATACATGGATCCCATCTCAGATTTCATGGCTTCAAGCCATTTTGCGGAATCTGGGCTCACCATCGCTTCTTCATAGTTAGTAGGTTCATCATGATCTAGTAGCATGATTTCCAGAACAGGATTACCGTACCACTCTGGTGCGGATCTTACTCTGGTTGATCTACAAGGTTCAGTAATAACTTGATCTGAAGTTTCATGATCATCATCATTAACTTCCTCTCTAATTCGTGTAGGTGTCACAGAAACCGTTTTCTGTGATGAACTACTTTCCAATAAGGGAGCAGGTACAGTTACCTCATCAAGTTCTACTTTCCTCCCACTCACTTCTTTCGAGAGAAACTCCTTCTCTAGAAAGGATCCATTCTAAGCAACGAATAACTTGCCTTCGGATCTGTGATAGAAGGTGTACCCAACTGTCTCCTTTGGGTATCCTATGAAGACACATTTCTCCGATTTGGGTTTGAGCTTATCAGGATGAAACTTTTTCACATAAGCATCACAACCCCAAATTTTAAGAAACGACAACTTTGGTTTCTTGTTAAACCACAGTTCATATAATGTCGGCTCAACGGATTTAGATGGTGCCCTATTTAACGTGAATGCAGCTGTCTCTAATGCATAACCCCAAAACGATAGTGGTAAATCGGTAAGAAACATCATAGATTGCACTATATCCAATAAAGTACGGTTATGACGTTCAGACACACCATTATGCTGTGGTGTTCCAGGTGGCATGAGTTTGTGAAACTATTCCACATTGTTTTAATTGAAGTCCAAACTCGTAACTCAAATATTCGTCTCTGCGATTAGATCGTAGAAACTTTATTTTCTTGTCACGATGATTTTCCACTTCACTCTTAAATTCTTTGAACTTTTCAAATGTTTCAGACTTATGTTTCATCAAGTAGATATACCCATATCTCAAATCATTTGTGAAGGTCGGAAAATAATGATACCCGCCGCGAGCCTTAACACTCATCGGATCGCATACATCAGTATGTATTATTTCCAATAAGTCAGTTGCTCGCTCCATTGGTCCGGAGAACGGAGTCTTAATCATCTTTCCCATGGGGCATGGTTCGCAAGCATCTAGTGATTCATAATCAAGTGATTCCAAAATCCCATCAGCATGGAGTTTCTTCATGTGCTTTACACCAATATGACCTAAACGGCAGTGCCACAAATAAGTTGCACTATCATTATTAACTCTGCATCTTTTGGTTTCAATATTACGAATATGTGTGTCACTACGATCGAGATCCAACGAACCATTTTCATTGGGTGTATGACCATAGAAGGTTTTATTCATGTAAACAGAACAACAATTTATTCTCTTACTTAAATGAATAACCATATTGCAATAAACATGATCAAATCATATTCATGCTCAACGCAAACAACAAATAACACTTATTTAGGTTCAACACAAATCCCGAAAGTATAGGGAGTGTGCGATGATGATCATATCAATCTTGGAACCACTTCCAACACACATCGTCACTTCACCCTTAACTAGTCTCTGTTCATTCCGCAACTCCCGTTTCGAGTTACTACTCTTAGCAAATGAACCAGTATCAAATACCGAGGGGTTGCTACGAACACTAGTAAAGTACACATCAGTAATCTGTATATCAAATATACCTTTGTTCATTTTGCCATCCTTCTTATCCTCCAAATACTTGGGGCAGTTCTGCTTCCAGCGACCAGTCCCTTTGCAGTAGAAGCACTTAGTCTCAGGCTTAGGACCAGACTTGGGCTTCTTCACTTGAGCAGCAACTTGCTTGCCGTTCTTCTTGAAGTTCCCCTTCTTCCCTTTGCCCTTTTCTTGAAACAGTGGTTTCGTCAACCATCAACACTTGATGTTTTTCTTGATTTCTACCTTCGTCGATTTCAGCATCACGAAAAGCTTGGGAATCGTTTCTGTTATCCCTTGCATATTATAGTTCATCACGAAGTTCTACTAACTTGGTGATGGTGACTAGAGAATTCTGTCAATCACTATCTTATCTGGAAGATTAACTCCCACTTGATTCAAGCGATTGTAGTACCCAGACAATCTGAGCACATGCTCACTAGTTGAGCGATTCTCCTCCATCTTTTATCTATAGAACTTGTTGGAGACTTCATATCTCTCAACTCGGGTATTTGCTTGAAATATTAACTTCAACTCCTGGAACATCTCATATGGTCCATGACGTTCAAAACGTCTTTGAAGTCCCGATTCTAAGCGTTAAGCATGGTGCACTAAACTATCAAGTAGTCATCATATCGAGCTAGCCAAACGTTCATAACATATGCATCTGCTCCTGCAATAGGTCTGTCACCTAGCGGTGCATCAAGGACATAATTGTTCTGTGCAGCAATGAGGATAAACCTTAGATCACGGATCCAATCCGCATCTTTGCTACTAACATTTTTCAACACAATTTTCTCTAGGAACATATCAAAATAAACATATGAAAGCAACAACGCGAGCTATTGATCTACAACATAGATATGCTAATACTACCAGGACTAAGTTCATGATAAATTAAAGTTCAATTAATCATATTACTTAAGAACTCCCACTTAGAAAGACATCCCTCTAATCTTCTAAGTGATCACGTGATCGAAATCAACTAAACCATGTCCGATCATCACGTGAGATGGAGTAGTTTCAATGGTGAACATCGCTATGTTGATCATATCTACTATATGATTCACGCTCGACCTTTCGGTCTCCGTGTTCTGAGGCCATATCTGTATATGCTTGGCTCGTCAAGTATAACCTGAGTATTTTGCGTGTGCAACTGTTTTGCACCCGTTGTATTTGAACGTAGAGCCTATCACACCCGATCATCACGTGGTGTCTCAGCACGAAGAACTTTCGCAACGGTGCATACTCAGGGAGAACACTTCTTGATAATTAGTGAGAGATCATCTTAAAATGCTACCGCCAATCAAAGCAAGATAAGATGCATAAAAGATAAACATCACATGCAATCAATATAAGTGATATGATATGGCCATCATCATCTTGTGCTTGTGATCTCCATCTTCGAAGCACCGTCGTGATCACCATCGTCACCGGCGCGACACCTTGATTATCACCGTAGCATCGTTGTCGTCTCGCCAATCTTATGCTTCCACGACTATCGCTACCGCTTAGTGATAAAGTAAAGCATTACAGCGCAAATGCATTGCATACAATAAAGCGACAACCATATGGCTCCTGCCAGTTGACGATAACTTCGTTACAAAACATAATCATCTCATACAATAAAATTTTAGCATCATGTCTTGACCATATCACATCACAACATGCCCTGCAAAAACAAGTTAGACGTCCTCTACTTTGTTGTTGCAAGTTTTACGTGGCTGCTACGGGCTTAAGCAAGAACCAATCTTACCTACGCATCAAAACCACAACGATAGTTTGTCAAGTTGGTGTTGTTTTAACTTTCGCAAGGACCGGGCGTAGCCACACTCGGTTCAACTAAAGTTGGAGAAACTGTCACCCGCTAGCCACCTTTGTGCAAAGCACGTCGGGAGAACCGGTCTCGCGTAAGCGTACGCATAATGTCGGTCCGGGCCGCTTCGTCCAACAATACCGCCGAACCAAAGTATGACATGCTGGTAAGCAGTATGACTTATATCGCCCACAACTCACTTGTGTTCTACTCGTGCATATAACATCAACACATAAAACCTAGGCTCGGATGCCACTGTTGGGTAACATAGTAATTTCAAAAAAATTCCTACGCACACGCAAGATCATGGTGATGCATAGCAACGAGAGGGGAGAGTGTGATCTACGTACCCTCTTAGACCGACAGCGGAAGCGTTAGCACAACGCGGTTGATGTAGTCGTACGTCTTCACGGCCCGACCGATCAAGCACCGAAACTACGGCACCTCCGAGTTTTAGCACACGTTCAGCTCGATGACGATCCCCGGACTCCGATCCAGCAAAGTGTCAGGGAAGAGTTCCGTCAGCACGACGGCGTGGTGACGATCTTGATGTACTACCTTCGCAGGGCTTCGCCTAAGCACCGCTACAATATTATCGAGGATTATGGTGGAAGGGGGCACCGCACACGGCTAAGAATACGATCACGTGGATCAACTTGTGTGTTTAGAGGTGCCCCCCTGCCCCCGTATATAAAGGAGCAAGGGGAAGGAGGCCGGCCCTAGGAGGGGCGCGCCAGGGAGTAGGATTCCTACTCCTAGTTGGAGTAGGTTTCCTCCTTTCCTAGTCCAACTAGGAGAAGGGGGGAAAGGGGGAAGAGGGGAAGGAAGGGAGAGAGGCGCCGCGCCCCAAACCCCTTGTCCAATTCGGACTGGGCTTGGGAGGGGTGCGCGCCACCTCCTGGTCCTTCCCACTAAGGCCCATTAAGGCCCATTGCTTCTTCCTCGTATTCCCGTAACTCCCTGGTACCTCCGAAAATACCCGAATCACTCGGAACCTTTCCGATGTCCAAATATAGTCGTCCAATATATCGATCTTTACGTCCCGACCATTTCGAGACTCCTCGTAAATGTCCCCGATCTCATCCGGGACTCCGAACTCCTTCGGTACATCAAAACTCATAAACTCATAATATAACTGTCATCGAAACCTTAAGTGTGCGGACCCTACGGGTTCGAGAACAATGTAGACATGACCGAGACACGTCTCCGGTCAATAACCAATAGCGGAACCTGGATGCTCGTATTGGCTCCCACATATTCTATGAAGATCTTTATCGGTCAGACCGCATAACAACATACGTTGTTCCCTTTGTCATCGGTATGTTACTTGCCCGAGATTCGATCGTCGGTATCTCAATACCTAGTTCAATCTCGTTACCGGCAAGTCTCTTTACTCGTTCCGTAATACATCATCTCGCAACTAACTCATTAGTTGCAATGCTTGCAAGGCTTATGTGATGTGCATTACCGAGAGGGCCCAGAGATACCTCTCCGACAATCGGAGTGACAAATCCTAATCTCGAAATACGCCAACCCAACATGTACCTTTGGAGACACCTGTAGAGCTCCTTTATAATCACCCAGTTACGTTGTGATGTTTGGTAGCACACAAAGTGTTTCTCCAGCAAACGGGAGTTTCATAATCTCATAGTCATAGGAACATGTATAAGTCATGAAGAAAGCAATAGCAACATACTAAACGATCGGGTGCTAAGCTAATGGAATGGGTCATGTCAATCACATCATTCTTCTAATGATGTGATCCCGTTAATCAAATAACAACTCTTTTGTTCATGGTTAGGAAACATAACCATCTTCGATTAACGAGCTAGTCAAGTAGAGGCATACTAGTGACACTCTGTTTGTCTATGTATTCACACATGTATTATGTTTCTGGTTAATACAATTCTAGCATGAATAATAAACATTTATCATGATATAAGGAAATAAATAATAACTTTTTATTGCCTCTAGGGCATATTTCCTTCAAAACTATCATGAGAGCCACTTATGGATTGCCTACCAAAGATGGCAATACCTAGATCTATCCTCGCTTTTATGCCTAGCTAGGGGCGTTAAACGATAGCGCTTGTTGGGAGGCAACCCAATTTTATTTTTATTCCTTGCCTTTTTCTCCTGTTTAGTAATAAATAAATTATTTAGCCTCTGTTTGGTTGTGTTTTTTGTGTTTAATAAGTGTTTGTGCCAAGTAGAACCTTTGGGAAGACTTGGGGAAAGTCTTGTTGAACTTGCTGTAAAAAACAGAAAATTTAGCGCTCACGAGAACTGCTGTCATTTTTATTTGAAGAGTGATATTTAGTTAATTATTTTTGCAGATGATTAATAGATAAATTCCCCACGTCCATCAATTTATTTTAGAATTTTTGGGGTTCCATATCTTGCGCTAGCTACAGATTACTACAGACTGTTCGGTTTTTGACAGATTCTGTTTTTCGTGTGTTGTTTGCTTATTTTGATGAATCTATGGCTAGTAAAATAGTTTATAATCCATAGAGAAGTTGGAATACAGTAGGTTTAACACCAATATAAATAAATAATGAGTTCACTACAGTACCTTGAAGTGGTCTTTTGTTTTCTTTCGCTAACGGAGCTCACGAGTTTTCTATTTTGAGTTTTGTGTTGTGAAGTTTTCAAGTTTTGGGTGAATTCTTTTGATGGATCATGGAACAAGGAGTGGAAAGAGCCTAAGCTTGGGGATGCACATGGCACCCCCAAGATAATCCAAGGACACAAATAAGTCAAAGCTTGGGGATGCCCCGGAAGGCATCCCCTCTTTCGTCCACTTCCATCGGTAATTTACTTGGAGCTATATTTTTATTCGCCAACATGATATGTGTTTTGCTTGGAGCGTCTTGTATTATTTGTGTCTTTGTGTCTGAGTATGCCACAATCATCCTTGCTGTACACACCTTTTTGAGAGAGCCATACATGAATTAAAATTTGATAGAATACTCTATGTGCTTCACTTATATCTTTTGAGCTAAGTAGTTTTGCTCTATGTGCTTCACTTATATCTTTTGAGCTAGATAATTTTGCTCTATGTGCTTCACTTATATCTTTCGAGCGTTATAATTTTGCTCTATGTGCTTCACTTAGATTTTTTAGAGCACGGTGGTGGATTCCTTTTAAAGAAACTATTGATCTCTCATGCTTCACTTAAATTATTTTGAGAGTCTCTTAATAGCATGGTAATTTGCTTAATAATAATATGCTTGGTATTCAAGATTTGTGAAACTTTCTTTTGAGTGTGTTGAATACTAAGAAAAGATTGAAGCATGATAATTGTTTTGAGATATGGAGGTGATAATATTAAAGTCATGCTAGTTGAGTAGTTGTGAATTTAAAGAATACTTGTATTAAAGTTTGTGATTCCCGTAGCATGCACGTATGGTGAACCGTTATGTGATGAAGTCGGAGCATGATTTATTTATTGATTGTCTTCCTTATGAGTGGCGGTCGGGGACGAGCGATGGTCTTTTCCTACCAATCTATCCCCCTAGGAGAATGCGCGTAATACTTTGCTTTGATAACTTCTAGATTTTTGCAATAAGTATATGAGTTCTTTATGACTAATGTTGAGTCCATGGATTATACGCACTCTCACCCTTCCACCTTTGCTAGCCTCTCTAATACCGCGCAGCTTTCGCCGGTATCATACACCTACCATATACCTTCCTCAAAACAGCCACCATATCTACCTATTATGGCATTTCCATAGCCATTCCGAGATATATTGCCATGCAACTTTCCACCGTTCCGTTCATGACACATTCATTATTGTCATATTGCATATCTCGGTACACCGCCGGATGCATTCACATAGAGTCATATTTTGTTCTAAGTATCGAGTTGTAATTGTTGAGTTATAAGAGAAATAAAAGTGTGATGATCATCATTATTAGAGCATTGTCCTAGTGAGGAAAGAATGATGGAGACTATGATTCCCTCATAAGTCGGGATGAGACTCCGAACGAAAAAAAAGAGGCCAAAGAAGCCCAAATAAAAAAAGGGGGAGGCCATAAAAAAAAGAAAAGGCCCAAATAAAAAAATGAGAGAAAAAGAGAGAAGGGACAATGTTACTAGGCGTTTCCTATTTAGCGCTGCAGGCGCCCGTTATAGGCAAATTTACAAATAGGCGCCTGCAGCGCCGCTCGCTGGGCCGGCCCATCACTCTGCTTTTTTGTATGCAAAAAGTAGGCGCGCTAACTGAGAATCGAACCCGCGACCTCACTTGCGCAGCATCATTCGAACAACCACCAAGACAAGAAGCGGGTTATGGTACAATTCAACTCTTTATTACTTTCATTCCTTTTTTTCTTTTTTTGTTTTGCTTCATTCCTTTTTCCTTTTTTCCATTTCCATTTTTGTTTTCTGTTTTTTCTTTCTTCTTCTTCCTAGTTTATTCCCTCATTGATTTTTTTTCGTTTTTTTCTTCTCTTAAATGCGTGAACTATTTTCAAATGATGGTGTTTTTCTTTCCAAATTTGATGAACTTTTGTTTTCAAAATTAATGAACTTTTTCCTATTTTTAGTGAACTATTTTTAACAAATGATGGTTTTCTTTTAATTTTTTGATGAACCTTTTTTTCAATTCAATGAACTTTTTTCATTCTGATGAACTTTTTTTCATTCTGATGAACTTTTTTTCATTCTCGATGAACTTTTTTTAATTTGATGATTTTTTTTCAAATTTGAAGAACTATTTTGAAATTCAATGAACTTTTCTCAAATCTAATGAACTTTTTTTTCAAATGTGATGAAGAATTTTCCAATTCGATGAACTCTTTTTCAAATCCGATGAACCTTTTCAAAATGAAGTGAATTTTTTTCAGATTCGATGGACTTTTTCTCAAATTGGATGAAGAATTTTCAAATTGCATGAACTTTTTATCAAATCCGATGAACTTTTTTGAAAAGTTGATGAACTTTTTTGAAAAGTTGATGAACTTTTTTTAAATTCGATGAACTTTTCCAAATTTAGTGAAATGTTTTTCAAATTCGTGAACTTTTTTCAAATCCGTGAAGTCTTTTATCAAACTCATGGTCGTTTTCATTGTTGTGAACTCTTTTTAAAAGTTTGTGCACTTTTGTTTTCCATTTGCATGAACTTATTTGGGTACATGAACCTTTTTTACATTGGCCAACTTTTTTATGCATGTTCATCAACTTTACAAAAAAAATCATTTTTCCCATACATTCACGTTTATCATCAATGTTTTCAAATAATTAAAAAATCTAAGGAAGATAAGTAGCACCGCCACACTGGTTCTTAAATAAAGTCGCGCTGCAGTGAAACAGTAGCAACCACTTGGTGTACCGGTTGGCTGAACTTGAATACGACTGTGAGGTTGTGTGTTTGATTCACAGAGTGCTTCTTTTTAGATTTTTTCGCACAATAATACAATTTTTTCTCCATGCGTGTTCGTGGGCCGGCCCGCCAGGAGCTGCCGCAGGCGCCAGCTGCCTTTGGCGGCGCTGAGTAGGCGCTCCCATGTTACTATCCTTTTACCACACTTGTGTGCTTCAAAGTAGCACCATGATCTTCATAGTAGAGAGTCTCTCATGTTATCACTTTCATATACTAGTGGGAATTTTACATTATAGAACTTGGCTTGTATATTCCAATGATGGGCTTCCTCAAAAATTGCCCTAGGTCTTCGTAAGCAAGCAAGTTGGATGCACACCCACTTAGTTTCTTTTTGAGCTTTCATATACTTATAGCTCTAGTGCATCCGTTGCATGGCAATTCCTACTCACTCACATTGATATCTATTGATGGGCATCTCCATAGCCCATTGATATGCCTAGTTGATGTGAGACCATCTTCTCCTTTTTGTCTTCTCCACAACCACCATTCTATTCCACCTATAGTGCTATATCCATGGCTCACGCTCATGTATTGTGTGAAGATTGAAAAAGTTTTGAAAAAGTTAATAGTATGAAACAATTGCTTGGCTTGTCATCGGGGTTGTGCATGATTTAAATACTTTGTGTGGTGAAGATGGAGCATAGCCAGACTATATGATTTTGTAGGGATAACTTTCTTTGGCCATGTTATTTTGAGAAGACATAATTGCTTTATTAGTATGCTTGAAGTATTATTATTTTTATGTCAATATAAACTTTTGTCTTGAATCTTTCTAATCTGAATATTCATACCACAATTAAGAAGATTTGCATTGAAATTATGCCAAGTAGCACTCCGCATCAAAAATTCTCTTTTTATCATTTACATACTCGAGGACGAGCAGGAATTAAGCTTGGGGATGCCTGATACGTCTCCAATGTATCTATAATTTTTGATTGCTCCATGCTATATTATCTACTGTTTTGGACTATATTGGGCTTTATTTTCCACTTTTATATTATTTTTGGGACTAACCTATTAACCGGAGGCCCAGCCCAGAATTGCTGTTTTTTTGCCTATTTCAGTGTTTCGAAGAAACGGAATATCAAACGGAGTCCAAACGAAATAAAATCTTCGGGAATGTGATTTTCTCACCGAACATGATCCAGGAGACTTGGACCCTGCTCCAAGGAACAAAAGAGACGGTCACGAGGGTGGGGGGCGCCCCCCCTAGGGCGCGCCCCCTGCCTCGTGGGCCCCTCGTTGCTCCTTCGGCGTACTTCTTCCTCCTATATATACACACGTACCCCCAAACGATCAGAATAGGAGCCAAAAACCTAATTCCACTGCCGCAACTTTCTGTATCCACGAGATCCCATCTTGGGGCCTGTTCCGGAGCTCCGCCGGAAGAGGGCCGTCATCATGGAGGGCTTCTACATCATCCTAGCCCCTCCGATGAAGTGTGAGTAGTTTACCTCAGACCTTCGGGTCCATAGTTAGTAGCTAGATGGCTTCTTCTCTCTCTTTGAATCTCAATACAAAGTTCTCCCCCTCTCTTGTGGAGATCTATTCGATGTAATCTTCTTTTTGCGGTGTGTTTTTTGAGACCGATGAATTGTGGGTTTATGATCAAGTCTATCTATGAATAATATTTGAATCTTCTCTAAATTCTTTTATGTATGCTTGGTTATCTTTGCAAGTCTCTTCTAATTATTCGTTTGGTTTAGCCAACTAGATTGGTAGTTCTTGCCATGGGAGAAGTGCTTAGCTTTGGGTTCGATCTTGCGGTGTCCTTACCCAATGACAGAAGGGGCAGCAAGGCACGTATTGTATCGTTGCCATCGAGGATAACAAGATGGGGTTTATTTCATATTGCATGAATTTATCTCTCTACATGTCATCTTGCTTAAGGCGTTACTTTGTTTTTAACTTAATACTCTAGATGCATGCTAGATAGCGGTCGATGAGTGGAGTAATAGTAGTAGATGCAGAATCGTTTCGATCTACTTGTCACAGACGTGATGCCTATATACATGATCATGCCTAGATATTCTCATAACTATGCTCAATTCTGTCAATTGCTCAACAGTAATTTGTTCACCCACCGTAGAATACTTATGCTCTTGAGAGAAGCCACTAGTGAAACCTATGGCCCCCGGGTCTATTCTCATCATATCAATCTCCATCACTTTAATCTTGCTTTGCATTTTTACTTTGCCTTTACTTTTTACTTTGCATCTTTATACCAAAAATACCAAAAATACTATATCTATCAGATCTCACTCTCGTAAGTGACCGTGAAGGGATTGACAACCCCTAATCGCGTTGGTTGCGAGTAGCTATCGCTTTGTGCAGGTACGAGGGACTTGAGCGTGGGCTCCTACTGGATTGATACCTTTGTTCTCAAAACTGAGGTAAATACTTACGCTAGTCTGCTGCATCATCCCTTCCACTTTGAGGAAAACCAACGCAAGCTCAAGACGTAGCACTAGTATCCACTATGTTCTGAGATTGATGTTGCTATGACTTTGCTATGCTTAATGCTTGTCACTAGGGCCCGAGTGCCATGATTTCGGATCTGAACCTATTATGTTTTCATCAATATATGAGTGTTCTTGATCCTATCTTGCAAGTCTATAGTCACCTATTATGTGTTATGATCCATTAACCCCGAAGTGACAATAATCGGGATACTTACCGGTGATGACCATAGTTTGAGGAGTTCATGTATTCACTATGTGTTAATGCTTTGTTCCGGTACTCTATTAAAAGGAGGCCTTAATATCCCTTAGTTTCCATAAGGACCTCGCTGCGACGGGAGGGTAGGACAAAAGATGTCATGCAAGTTCTTTTCCATAAGCACGTATGACTATATTCGGACTACATGCCTACATTACATTGATGAACTGGAGCTAGTTCTGTGTCACCCTAGGTTATGACTGTTACATGATGAACCGCATCCGGCATAATTCTCTATCACCGATCCATTGCCTACGAGCTTTCCACATATTGTTCTTCGCTTATTTACTTTCCCGTTGCTATTGTTATCATCACTACAAAATACCAAAAACATCACTTTTACTACTGTTACCTTTTGCTACCGCCACTACTATCATATTACTTTGCTACTAAACACTTTACTGCAGATATTAAGTTTCCAGGTGTGGTTGAATTGACAACTCAGCTGCTAATACTTGAGAGTATTCTTTGGCTCCCCTTGTGTCGAATCAATAAATTTGGGTTGACTACTTTACCCTCGAGAACTGTTGCGATCCCCTATACTTGTGGGTTATCAATCACTCGGTAGGATTTTTTCAACTTAGGCGAGTACTGGACTGCAGCTAAGCCCCCGAGTGAGAGGCTTGCTCGTCACTCGGTAGGATTTTTTTTCAACTTAGGGGAAACGGATTCGCAGCTAAGCCACCGAGTGAGAGGCTTGCTCACCACTTGGTAGGGTTTTTTAAACTTAGGCGAAACGGATTTGCAGCTAAGCCATCCACTGGGGGATTTCAGAAACAAATGTAAGCAATCGACAATCATTTTTAGAAGACTGTAAAAACTCTTGTCATTGATAAACAAACTACAAAGGTGCTTCTTATTACATCCCAATAGACTGAGTGCTTAAGTATAAAAGGAGCGGAGCAGCTCCGCATTCCAAGCATGCGGCTCGTCTTTCTTGTGCTCGACGTCGTAGAGGTGGTACGCTTCATTGTGGAGCACTCTGGTGACAACGAAGGGGCCTTCCCAAGCAGGAGCAAGCTTGTGTGGTTTTTGTTGATCCACTCGGAGAACCAAGTCTCCCTCTTGAAATGCTCGACCCCTCACGTTTCTGGCATGGAATAGACGCATGTATTGCTAATAGATGGTTGATCGAATCAAGGCCATCTCTCTTTCTTCTTCCAGGAGATCAACTGCATCTTGCCGTGCCTGTTCTGCTTCTTCTTCTGAGAAAAGCTCGACTCGGGGCGCATTGTGGAGCAAGTCACTCGGAAGTACAGCTTCGGCTCCATAAACCAAGAAAAAAGGGGTTTTGCCAGTCGACCGATTGGGAGTTGTCCTCAATCCCCACAATACTGATGGAAGTTCATCGACCCAGGCTCCTGCTGCGTGTTTGAGGTCACGCATCAGTTGGGGTTTTAGTCCTTTGAGAATCAATCCATTTGCTCTTTCAGCTTGCCCATTCGACTGGGGGTGGGCGACTGAGGCATAGTCGACTCGAGTACCTTGTGAAGCACAGAAAGTTCTGAACTCATCAGAATCGAAGTTTGACCCGTTGTCAGTGATGATGCTGTGTGGAACACCATATCTGAATGTTAACTCTCTGATGAAGCTGACAGCGGTACTGGCTTCAAGGTTCTTGATAGGCTTGGCTTCAATCCACTTGGTGAACTTGTCGACTGCTACAAGCACATGAGTGAATCCACTCCTACCAGTCCTCAGAGGTCCAACCATATCCAATCCCCAAACAATAAAAGGCCAGACAAGTGGAATGGTCTTCAGGGCCGACACAGGCTTGTGAGACATGTTGTAGTAAAACTGGCAACCTTCACATTTGTCGACTATTACTTTTGCCATGTCATTTGCCCGTGGCTAGTAAAATCCCGCTCGGTATGCTTTGGCCACAATGGTCCGAGAGGACGCATCGTGAACACAGGTTCCCAAGTGGATGTCATTGAGGATCACTCGACCTTCTTCAGGTGTTGTGCATTTCTGGCAAACTCCAGTCACACTTTCTCTAAACAACTGTCCTCTTATCACAGTAAAGGCTTTAGATCGACAGACGACCTGTCGAGCCTCTTCTTTCATCCTCTGGGAGTTCCTTTCTAAGAATGTACGCGATATATGGTACTGTCCAATCGGGGGTGATGACCAAAACCTCCATAATCAAATCGACCACGGCTGGAACCTCGATTTCAGTCGGATCGGTGACACTCTTCGGCTGCGGGGGCTCTTCAGTGAAGGGATCTTCTTGAACTGAAGGTGTATGAATATGCTCCAGGAACACATTGCTGGGAATGGCTTCCCTCTTGGAGCCTATCTTTGCCAAATCATCGGCAGCTTGATTTTTCAGTTGAGGGATGTGATGGAGCTCTAACCCCTCAAACCTCTTTTCTAACTTTCTCACTGCATTTCAATAACCAGTCATAGCTGGGCTTCTGACGTCCCACTCCTTCATCACCTGATTGACCACTAAATCCGAGTCGCCATAGACCATGAGGCGACGGACGCTGAGTGAAATGGCCATACGCAACCCGTACAGAAGTGCCTCATATTCAGCTTCATTGTTGGAGGAGTCAAAGTGAATCTGGAGAACATAGCTGAGTTTGTCACCACGGGGGGATACCAACACCACCCCAGCATCGGAAGCATTCAGCATCTTGGACCCATCGAAGAACATGGTCCAATGCTCCGAGTGAATTTGGGCCGGAAGTTGTTGTTCGATCCACTCGGCGAGGAAATCAGCTATTGCTTGGGACTTGATATCTTTCTTTGCCTCAAATTTGATGTCCAGGGGAAGGAGTTCAATCGCCCACTTTGCCACTTGACAAGTTGCATCGCTGTTGTTCAGAATCTCTGATAATGGAGCGTCGCTAACGACTGTAATGGAATGATCAGAGAAATAGTGTGCAACCTTCTTCGTGGTCATGTAAATCCCATAAACAAGCTTCTGATAATGTGGATATCTTTGCTTCGATGGAGTCAGAACTTCAGAAACATAATATACTGGGCGCTGAACTTTATAGGTTTTTCCTTCTTCATCCCGCTTGACCGTGAGTATTGTACTGACAACTTGTCCAATGGCTGCAATATAAAGCAGTAAAGGCTCTTTGCTGATTGGTGCAGCAAGCACCGGCTGGGTGGAAAGCAGGGCTTTGAGCTCTGCAAACGCTGCATCGGCTTTGGGGGTCCACTCGAACTTATCAGACTTGTTCATCAGTCGGTAAAGAGGCAATGCCTTTTCACCGAGGCGAGAAATGAATCGACTCAAGGCAGCCAAGCAACCAGTAAGCTTCTAGACATCATGCACATGCACAAGGCGTTTCATCCGAAGTATAGCACCAACTTTCTCTGGGTTAGCGTCGATCCCTCGTTCGGAAATGAGGAACCCGAGTAATCTTCCACCAGGAACTCCGAATGTGCATTTCGATGGATTAAGCTTGATATCATACCTTCTGAGGTTGGCAAAGGTTTCAGCAAGGTCAGCAAGGCGGTCGGAATCCTTACGTGACTTGACCACGATGTCGTCCATGTATGCTTCCACATTCCGAATGATCTGAGTGAGTAAACACTTCTGGATCATACGCATGAATGTGGCCCCGGCGTTCTTCAGGCCGAATGCGTCATTTTTATCTCATCGGGTCCATACAGTCGGATCTAATGATACTCGGAATAGGCGTCCAAAAAGGACAAATGCTCACACCCCGCAGTCGAGTCGACAATTTGGTCGATGCGGGGGAGAGGAAAATGATCTTTCGGGCAGGCCCGATTGATATGCTTGAAGTCAATGCACATGCAAAGTGAACCATCCTTCTTGGGGACCATGAAAATATTGGCGAGCCACTCGGAGTGGTAAATCTCTCGGATAAACTCAGCTGCCAGGAGCCGAGCTACTTCCTCGCCAATTGCTTTTCTCTTCTGGGCGGCGGACTGTCGGAGATGTTCCTTGACTAGTTTTACTTTTGGGTCAACTCGCAAACGATGCTCAGCCAGTCCCCTGGGTACACCCGACATGTCAGAAGGTTTCCATGCAAAGATGTCCTAGCTCTCATGGAGGAACTGGATGAGCGCTTCTTCCTATTTGCTGTCGAGTGTTGTTGAGATATGGGTCGGAGCAGCATTGGGATCAGTCGGGTGAATATGAATCGACTTCGTTTCACCGGACGACTGGAATGCAAAATCTGTGGCAGGCTTCTTGTCTCGCAGCAAATCACTCGGATAGGCTTTTTTCTGATAATCTTGCAGTTCTACTACTGCCATTTGTGCATCGACAATTTTTGAGCCCTTTTGGAAGCACTCTTCTGCCTTCTACCGATTGCCAGTGCCAGTGATTACTCCTCTAGGACCGGGCATCTTCAATTTGAGATATACGTAACATGGTCGAGCCATAAAATGTGCATAAGCGGGCCTGCCCAGAATAGCATGGTAAGCACTCTTGAAACCACTACCTCAAATGTCAACTTTTCCTTGCGGTAATTCTTGGAATCACCAAAAACCACATCAAGGGTGATCTAGCCGAGTGACTGAGCCTTCTTGCCAGGTATAACGCCATGGAAACTCATGTTGCTTTCACTAACCTTGGACATCGGAATGCCCATTCCCTTCAAAGTTTCAGCATAAAGGATATTCAGGCCACTGCCACCATCCATCAGGACTTTAGTCAGCCGAGTGCCTTCAACTACTGGGTCGACCACCAGTGCTTGCCTCCCAGGGGTGGCTATATGCGCTGGATGGTCTGACTGGTCAAATGTGATGGCAGTCTGGGACCACTTCAGATAACTGGGTGTTGCTGGAGCAACCATGTTAACTTCTCTGTTAATAACTTTCAATCGACTTTTGCTTTCAACATCAGCAAAAATCATCAGTGTAGAATTGACATTGGGAAAACCATCATCATCTTCTTCTCTATCCCCACCTCTGTCCGACTCCTTTTCCTTCTCCTTGGGTTGTTTCTCTCGGAACTGCTGGATCAGGAAACGACACTGTCGAGTGGTGTGTTTAGGGTAAATGAAATTCCCCTCTTCATCTTTTTTAGTATGAATATGGCACGGTAAATCAAACACATCATTCCCATCTTGATCCTTAACTTTTTTGGGAGTCCAGGGCCCTTTGGGCTTTCCTTTGAACTTTCCTTGGGCAACAACTAAAGCTTCACCAGGAGCAGCTGTTCGGCCTTTAGCTTCTGTTTCCGACTGGAATTCCCTCCTCCGGTTTCTTGGGCAGCTGTTTTGTGCTTGCCACTCCGGAGTCGGTCTTCCTCTTCACCATTGGCATACTTGGTGGTAATTTCCATCATTCGACTCAGGGACATATCTCCTGTCCGACCGAACTTCAGGTTCAACTCTCTGTACTTAACTCCTTCTTTGAAGGCACAAACTGCTTGGTGATCCGATATATTCTCCACTGTGTGGTGCAGAGTGATCCATCTCTGGATATAATCTCTCAAGGTTTCATTCGGCTTCTGAACATAGGACTGTAATTCTGTCAACCTTGCTGGCCTTTTGCAAGTACCTTGAAAGGTTCTAACAAACACTCAAGCAAGTTCCTCCCAACTATATATGCTGCCAGGAGCCAACTGATTCAACCACGCTCGCTGAGCCCTCCAACATCAAGGGAAGGTGCTTCATGGCCACATCATCATTGCTGCCACCAATCTGCACGGCCACTTGGTAGTCCTCAAGCCAAGTGTCTGGCTTGGACTCGCCGGTGAACTTGCTGACTCCGGTCATCAACCTGAAGTTGGGAGGAATCACTGCTGCTCTGATGGCTCTGCTGAAACACTCGGGTCCCGAAACGTGCACCCTGCTTCCAGTCGGATAATCTCTATCGTGGCCTTCTCTATGAGCCCTATTCCTATCAACCAGACCTTGAACGAGGATAGATCTGGCATCAAAGCCCGGCTCTCTGGGGTCGACCGG